>NW_024544568.1:0-132378 GCF_018167655.1 Microtus oregoni
ACCCTGAGTACTGAGCACCCAGCAACCTGAGCACTGAGCACCCAGCAACCTGAGTACTGAGCACCCAGCACTCTGAGAACTGAGCACCCAGCACCCCGAGCACTGAGCACCCAGCACTGTAGGGATAAGTCCCGCCCCTTAAGGGGCGTGTTCGCCTCGGGCTAATGTCTGCCTATAAATTTGGCGAGCAAGCTCCGAGCCGCTCGCTTCTGCTTTCCTGATCTCCGCGGGAACGGTGGTTCTGTAAGTCTATTTCTACATTAAAGCTATTTATATATTTTTACACTCTGTCTGCATTCATTTACGCCGTTACATTTTGGCGTCCAACGTCGGGCTATTTTGCCCCCGACTCAAGCGGGTAGCCCGCTAGCTAACACAGCACCCTCCCCGGTGCTGTTTTTCAGTTCCTGTCTCCAGCCCCAGTGCCAAGTCCGAGACACACTCGGCGACACAGGCCCATTCTGCCTGCCTTGGCTAAATTTTGCAGCGGAACCCCACTGCCTGAATTAGCAGAAGCTCAAGTACTTGCGGTTTTGCAACAAAAGCTGCCACAGCGTCAGATTTGGTCTGTTACAAAGTGACTTGGCTGGTTGTGGTGGCCCACGCTGGTAGGATTTGCTGAAGGAGGCAGAGGCAGGAGGATCATAAGTTTGAGGCCGGCCAGGCAGTGGTAGAGCACGCCTTTAATCCCAGCACTTGGGAAGCAGAGGCAGGCAGATCTCTGTGAGTTTGAGGCCTGCCAGGCCTTGGTAGTGCACGCCTTCAATCCCAGCACTTGGGAGGCAGAGACAGGCGGATCTCTGTGAGTTCAAGGCCAGCCTGGTCTACAAGAGCTAGTTCTAGGACAGGCTCCAAAAACACAGAAACCACCACTGGCAGGAACCGATCTTTGCAGGTAAAAAAATTTTCTTTTATAAATAAAATGTCTGAACACATTACTGTTCAAGAATTTAATGATTTTTTTAATTGTACCATGTGGGAGATTTTACAAGAGGTGTCTATCACCCCACATATATGGATCCTTCTGGGATTCGTAGTTTTCATTGGCACCAAATGGTTTGATAATAGAAATATGATAAAGTCTTTACGAGACGAATCCAGGATTCTTAAGGTAGAGATTGAACGCTTAAAAACAATTGAGAATGACAACAATCTTCTCAAGAATCCGTTTGAAGTTCTCCAGGCTGATAACAATCTTCTCAAGAATCAGGTTGAAGTTCTCCAGACTGATAACAATCTTTTCGAGAATCAGTTTGAAGTTCTCCAGGCTGATAACAATCTTCTCAAGAATCAGGTTGAAGTTCTTCAGGCTGATGTTAAGGAGAAATTCATTACTATGGAAGAGGGAACAGCTGATCTGGACCATAAGATTCAGTCCCTTTCTGTAGGAAATGAAACATTAACTGAGAGAATCAAAACTGCTGAATGTGACAATCGGATTTTGTCTAAAGCTTATGACAGATTGACGGAAAGATTGTCAATACAAGAAGGCACGGTTTATGCCATAAAAATTATGTCCAAAGATGAGATGTTATCTCTAACGGACAAACTTCATATTTTAGAATCCTCAATGAAGGCTTTGGAACATAATTCTGGACAGGAGATTCAGACATTGCAGAAAGCAATGGTGAATAGAATTGAAAAGATTGAGGAATTTCTAAATTCTGATGAGGAAGAGCAAAGGGTAGAAAGGAAAATTTTAACTACATCTGTGGGTAAGTCTCTCCGGGACAATTTCCACAAAGCTCTACCTACAGCTCTACCTGCCTTTCCAGTGATAACAACAGAGAAGGTGATTGGTTCCAAAAACCCTAGGGTCATCAAGGAGGATACATGGGAGCCTGTGCGTATGAATGATCTCAAGGAAATAAAACAGGCTGTCATGACTTTTGGGATGCAAGCCTCTTTTGTTAAAGAGATGCTAAGATCTTGGGCCACGACAAGCAGAGCAACCCCCTCAGACTGGCTCCAGCTGAGCTCTGTGGTACTCGAGAGTGGACCACAATTGAAATGGAAATGCTTATTCAGGCAAGAGGCTAGACTCTTAGAACAGCAGGAAAAAGCAAAGGGCATTGACATTTCCCTAGATCAAATTCTAGGTGAAGGGCTCTTTTCTGATCCTCAGGAACAAGCTAATTTGGATGAAAACACACTCTCCATGTGTACTACAGCAGCCTTAAGGGCTTGGGACAGGGTACAAGACCCAGGACAGAGAATGGAATCATTTGTCAGAGTTAAACAGGGTCAGAGAGAACCCTTTAGTGACTTTTTACAAAGATTAACTAAGGCTGTACAAATAGGAATATCTGACCCAGAAGCAAGACGTATAATGATTGAGTCTTTGGCTTATGAAAATGCAAATGTGGAATGCAAAAGGATTTTGGGTCCTTTAAAGCTCATATCAGCGCCGTTGGAAGAATGGGTCTTGCATACACTCAATGTTGATACATTTGATTATGGCACTGAAGCATGGGTAGAAGAAGCAATTTCCAATGGTAAAAGGAGACACCAGAATACCAAATGTTTTAATTGTGGCAAAAAGGGTCATATGAAAAGGAATTGTAGACAACGGATTTACAGAAATAATAATAATAATAATAACAATAATGCATCTTTCAGAAATAATAATAATAATGCAACTCCTAGAAATAACAGAAATAGGAGGACTCAGCCTTCAGGTTTATGTAGAAGATGTGGAAAGGGCAGACATTGGACGAATGAATGCAGGTCTACAAGAGATAGACAAGGCAACCTGATACAGTCGGGAAACGTGAGAGGGGGGGCCTCACAGGCCCCCATGGCAAACATGGTTCAGTCATATCCAGTTTCTGCAGAGAACGTGCCTCATCAGGACAATTAGGAAGCCCCATGCCTACTGTTACAAGCAATAATGATCAGAAAGATAAGTTACGTGTGTTTTGGCAAACTTCTATAAATGATCAAAGACCTAAACTGAGAGTGTGTGTAAATGGCATTTTTATTACTGGCCTGCTGGACACAGGTGCTGATGTAAGTATCATTACCCCAGAATCTTGGCATCCGTGTTGGCCTCTTCAGAATGTAAATGTTCAGCTCCTGGGAATTGGAACCCTATCTCGAGTAAGGCAGAGCACGAGATGGGTTGAATGTATAGGGCCAGAGGGACAAATAGGAAAATTAAAGCCATATGTAGCCAATATCGCAATGAATTTATGGGGTCGTGACCTATTACAACAATGGAATACCGAAATTAACATTCCTGCTAAATCTAGAGCCTATATTTCTGAGAATAATATTAAAAGATATTACAAACGGAGAAAACCGGCCATTCGGGCTGTACAAGAACAAGCAATTGATGTCCCTTCAGAGATACCAACAGCCTTGCCTCTAAAATGGTTGACTGAGAAACCAATATGGACAAAGCAATGGCCTTTAGCTGAGGAAAAGTTACAGGCTTTAGAACAGCTGGTACAAGAACAATTAGATGCTGGACATATAGAAGAATCTACCAGCCCTTGGAATTCTCCTGTATTTGTGGTTAAGAAAAAATCAGGTAAATGGAGAATGGTGACAGATCTCAGGGCCATCAACAAGGTTATTCAACCTATGGGCCCTCTGCAATCTGGAATTCCTTTGCCCTCTTTATTACCAAAAGGATGGCCTCTCATAGTTATTGATTTAAAGGATTGTTTTTTCACTATACCTTTGCAAAAAGAAGATAGAGAAAAATTTGCCTTCACAGTGCCTACTTATAACAATTCTCAACCTTCGAGGAGGTACCACTGGACCGTTCTCCCCCAGGGTATGTTAAATAGCCCCTCCCTGTGCCAATATTTTGTGAACCAACCATTGCAAATAATACGCAAGAAATTTCCCAAATCTATAGTATACCATTACATGGACGACATCTTGTTATCCGATTCAAACATGGATACCTTGAACAGACTGTTTGAAGAAATAAAGATACTTTTACCTAAATGGGGATTGCAATTAGCTCCTGAAAAGATTCAGAAGGGAGATTCTGTTAATTATTTAGGTTATAAAATAGGTTTGCAAAAAATTAAGACACAAAAAGCACAAATTAGGAGAGATCGCCTACGGACTCTTAATGACTTTCAAAGACTGTTAGGAGACATTTCCAGTCTACGACCAGCTATTGGAATAACACCTGATTTAATAATTCATTTGAACAAAACCTTGGATGGTGATAAAGATTTAAACAGTCCCAGAGAATTAACAGCTGAAGCAGAAAAGGAACTGACAATGATTGAGGAAAAATTACAACAGGCACATGTGGACAGGGTGAATCCAGAGCTCGATTGTATTCTCGTCATACTACCATCAAAAATTTCTCCTACAGGAATTTTAATGCAGAGAGATGATATTATTTTGGAATGGATCTTTTTACCACATAAACCAAGTAAGAAACTGAAAACTTATGTGGAAAAAGTCTCTGAGTTAATTATAAAAGGCAAGCTGAGACTTCGTCAACTAGCAGGCATAGACCCAGCACGCTGAGTACTGAGCACTGAGCACCCAGCACCCTGAGTACTGAGCACCCAGCACCCCGAGCACTGAGCAACCAGCACCCTGTGTACTGAGCACCGAGCACCCCGAGCACTGAGCACCCAGCACCCTGAGTACTGAGCACCCAGCACCCCGAGAATGAGCACCCAGCACCCCGAGCACTGAGCACCCAGCACCCTGAGCACTGAGAACCCAGCACCCTGAGTACTGAGCACCCAGCACCCCGAGCACTGAGCAACCAGCACCCTGAGTACTGAGCACCCTGAGTACTGAGCACCCAGCACCCTGAGTACTGAGCACCCTGCACCCCGAGCACTGAGCTCCCTGAGTACTGAGCACCCAGCACCCTGGGTACTGAGCACACCGCAACCTGAGTACTGAGCACTGAGCACCCAGAGAACTGAGCACCCAGCACCCCGAGGACTGAGCACCCAGCACCCTGTGCACTGAGCACTGAGCATCCAGCACCCCGAGCACTGAGCACCCTGAGCTATTAGCACCCTGAGTACTGAGCACCCAGCACCCTGAGTACTGAGCACCCAGCACCCTGAGCACTGAGCACCCAGCACCCTGAGTACTGAGCACTGAGCACCCCGAGCACTGAGCACCCAGCACCCTGAGCACTGAGCACCCAGCACCCAGAGCACTGAGCACCCAGCACCCTGAGCACTGAGCACCCAGCACCCCGAGTACTGAGCACCGTGAACCCCGAGAACTGAGCACCCAGCACCCCGAGCACTGAGCACTGAGCACCCTGTGCACTGAGCACCCAGCACCCCGAGTACTGAGCACTGAGCACCCTTAGTACTGAGCACCCAGCACCCCGAGTACTGAGCACTGAGCACCATGAGTACTGAGCACCCAGCACCCTGAGCACTGAGCACTGAGAACCCTGAGTACTGAGCACCGAGCACCCCGAGCACTGAGCACCCAGCACCCTGAGTACTGAGCACCGAGCTCCCCGAGCACTGAGCACCCTGAGTACTGAGCACCCAGCACCCTGTGTACTGAGCACAGAGCACCCCGAGCACTGAGCACCCAGCACCCCGAGCACTGAGCACCCAGCACCCTGAGTACTGAGCAACCAGCACCCCGAGAACGAGCACCCTTAGCACTGAGTACCCAGCACCATGAGTACTGAGCACCGAGCACCCTGAGCACTGAGCACCCAGCACCCTGAGTACTGAGCACCCAGCACCCTGAGTACTGAGCACCCAGCAACCTGAGCACTGAGCACCCAGCAAACTGAGTACTGAGCACCCAGCACTCTGAGAACTGAGCACCCAGCACCCCGAGCACTGAGCACCCAGCACCCCGAGCACTGAGCACTGAGCACCCTGAGCACTGAGCACAAAGCTCCCCGAGCACTAAGCACCCTGAGTACTGAGCACCCAGCACCCTGAGTACTGAGCACCCAGCACCCTGAGGTCTGAGCACCCAGCACCCTGAGTACTGAGCACCGAGCACCCTGAGCACTGAGCACCCAGCACCCCGAGCACTGAGCACCCAGCACCCTGAGTACTGAGCACCCAGCACCCCGAGAATGAGCACCCCAGCACCATGAGTACTGAGCACCGAGCACCCTGAGCACTGAGCACCCAGCACCCTGAGTACTGAGCAGCAAGCACCCTGAGTACTGAGCACCCAGCACCCTGAGTACTGAGCACCCAGCACCCTGAGCACCCAGCACCCTGAGTACTGAGCACCCAGCACTCCGAGCACTGAGCACCCAGCACCCCGAGCACTGAGCACCCAGCACCCCGAGCACTGAGCACTGAGCACCCTGAGCACTGAGCACCCAGCACCACGAGTACTGAGCACTGAGCACCCTGAGTACTGAGCACCCAGCACCCTGAGCACTGAGCACCCAGCACCCTGAGTACTGAGCACCGAGCACCCTGAGTACTGAGCACCCAGCACCCTGAGCACTGAGCACCCAGCACCCTGAGTACTGAGCACCCAGCACGGTGAGCACTGAGCACCCAGCACCCTGAGTACTAAGCACCGAGCACCCTGAGTACTGAGCACCCAGCACCCTGAGCACTGAACCCACAGTACCCTGAGTACTGAGCACCTCGAGCACTGAGCACCCAGCACCCTGAGTACTGAGCACCGAGCACCCCGAGCACTGAGCACCCAGCAAAGCGAGCACTGAGCACCCAGCACCCCGAGCACAGAGCACCCAGCACCCTGAGTACTGAGCACCCAGCACCCTGAGTACTGAGCACCCAGCACCCTGAGCACTGAGTACCCAGCACCCTGAGCACTGAGCACCCAGCACCCTGAGCACTGAGCACTCAGCACCATGAGCACTGAGCACCCAGCACCCTGAGTACTGAGCACTGAGCACCCAGCACCCCGAGCACTGAGCACCCAGCACCCTGAGTACTGAGCACTGAGCACCCAGCACCCCGAGCACTGAGCACCCAGCACCCTGAGCACTGAGCACCCAGCAGCCGAGTACTGAGGACCCAGCACCCTGATTACTGAGCACCCAGCACCCTGAGTACTGAT
Organism: Microtus oregoni; assembly: GCF_018167655.1. Taxonomy (NCBI): domain Eukaryota; kingdom Metazoa; phylum Chordata; class Mammalia; order Rodentia; family Cricetidae; genus Microtus; species Microtus oregoni. The sequence continues at coordinate 7,021 of NW_024544568.1, forward strand.
CACCCAGCACCCCGAGTACTGAGCACCAAGCACCCTGAGTACTGAACACCCAGCACCCTGAGCACTGAGCACTGAGCACCCTGAGCACTGAGTACTGAGCACCGAGCACCCCGAGCACTGAGCACCAAGCACCAGGAGTACTGAGCACCAAGCACCCTGAGTACTAAGCACCGAGCACCCTGAGTACTGAGCACCCAGCACCCTGAGCACTGAACACACAGCACCCTGACTACTGAGCACCTCGAGCACTGAGCACCCAGCGCCCTGAGTACTGAGCACCGAGCACCCCGAGCACTGAGCAGCCAGCACCCCGAGCACTGAGCACCCAGCACCCCGAGCACTGAGCACCCAGCACCCTGAGTACTGAGCACCCAGCACCCTGAGTACTGAGCACCCAGCACCCTGAGCACTGAGCACCCAGCACCCTGAGCACTGAGCACCCAGCACCCTGAGTACTGAGAACTGAGCACCCAGCACCCCGAGCACTGAGCACCCAGCACCCCGAGCACTGAGCACCCAGCACCCTGAGTACTGAGCACCCAGCACCCTGAGTACTGAGCAACCAGCCTACTGAGCACCGAGCACCCCGAGCACTGAGCACCCAGCACCCTGAGTACTGAGCACCGAGCACCCTGAGTACTGAGCACCCAGCACCCCGAGCACTGAGCACCCAGCACCCTGAGTACTGAGCACTGAGCACCCAGCACCCCGAGCACTGAGCACCCAGCACCCTGAGTACTGAGCACCCAGCACCCCGAGAATGAGCACCCTGAGCACTGAGTACCCAGCACCATGAGTACTGAGCACCGAGCACCCCGAGCACTGAGCACCCAGCACCCTGACTACTGAGCACCCAGCACCCTGAGTACAGAGCACCCAGCACTCCGAGCACTGAGCACCCAGCACCCCGAGCACTGAGCACCCAGCACCCCGAGCACTGAGCACCCAGCACCCCGAGTACTGAGCACTGAGCACCCTGAGTACTGAGCACCCAGCACCCCGAGTACTGAGCACTGAGCACCCTGAGAACTGAGCACCCAGCACCCTGAGCACTGAGCACTGAGAACCCTGAGTACTGTGCAGCGTGCACCCCGGGCACTGAGCACCCAGCACCCCGAGCACTGAGCACCCAGCACCCTGAGTACTGAGCACTGAGCACCCAGCACCCCGAGCACTGAGCACTCAGCACCCTGTGTACTGAGCACTGAGTACCCAGTACCCCGAGCACTGAGACCCAGCACCCTGAGCACTGAGAACCCTGCACCCCGAGTACTGAGCACCCAGCACCCAGAGCACTGAGCACCCAGCACCCCGAGCACTGAGCACCCAGCACCCTGAGCACTGAGCACCCAGCACCCTGAGTACTGAGCACCCAGCACCCCGAGCACTGAGCACCCAGCACCCTGAGTACTGAGCACCGAGCACACTGAGCACTGAGCACCAAGCACCCCGAGCACTGAGCACCCAGCACCCTGAGTACTGAGCACCGAGCACCCCGAGCACTGAGCACCCAGCACCCTGAGTACTGAGCACCGATCACCCCGAGCACTGAGCACCCAGCACCCTGAGTACTGAGCATCCAGCACCCTGAGCACTTAGCACCCAGCACCCTGAGTACTAAACACCCAGCACCCTGAGCACTGAGCACCCAGCACCCCGAGCACTGAGCACCCAGCACTCTGAGTACTGATAACCGAGCTCCCCGAGCACTGAGCACCCAGCACCCTGAGCATTGAGCACCCTGAGTACTGAGCACCCAGCACCCTGAGTACTGAGCACCGAGCACCCCGAGCACTGAGCACCCAGCACCCTGAGCATTGAGCACCCAGAGAACTGAGCACCCAGCACCCCGAGGACTGAGTACCCAGCACCCTGAGCACTGAGCACTGAGCACCCAGCACCCTGTGCACTGAGCACTGAGCACCCAGCACCCTGAGCACTGAGCACCCTGAGTACTGAGCACCCAGCACCCTGAGCACTGAGCACCCAGCACCCTGAGCACTGAGCACCCAGCACCCTGAGTACTGAGCACCCAGCACCCTGAGTACTGAGCACCCAGCACCCTGAGTACTGAGCACCCAGCACCCTGAGTACGGAGCACCGAGCACCCCGAGCACTGAGCACACAGCACCCTGAGCACTGAGCACCCAGCACCCCGAGCACTGAGCACCCAGCATCCTGAGCACTGAGCACCCAGCACCCCGAGTACTGAGCACCGAGCACCCCGAGAACTGAGCACCCAGCACACCGAGCACTGAGCACTGAGCACCCTGAGAACTGAGCACCCAGCACCCCGAGTACTGAGCACTGAGCACCCTGAGTACTGAGCACCCAGCACCCTGAGCACTGAGCACCCAGCAACTTGAGTACTGAGCACAGAGCACCCTGAGCACTGAGCACCCAGCACCCTGAGTACTGAGCACAAAGCTCCCCGAGCACTAAGCACCCTGAGTACTGAGCACCCAGCACCCTGAGTACTGAGCACCCAGCACCCTGAGCTCTGAGCACCCAGCACCCTGAGTACTGAGCACCAAGCACCCCGAGCACTGAGCACCCAGCACCCCGAGCACTGAGCACCCAGCACCCTGAGTACTGAGCACCCCGCACCCCGAGAATGAGCACCCAGCACCATGAGTACTGTGCACCGAGCACCCTGAGCACTGAGCACCCAGCATCCTGAGTACTGAGCACCAAGCACCCTGAGTACTGTGCACCCAGCACCCTGAGTACTGTGCACTCAGTACCCTGAGCACCCAGCACCCTGAGTACTGAGCACCCAGCACTCCGAGCACTGAGCACCCAGCACCCCGAGCACTGAGCACTGAGCACCCTGAGCACTGAGCACCCAGCACCCCGAGTACTGAGCACTGAGCACCCTGAGTACTGAGCACCCAGCACACTGAGCACTGAGCACCCAGCACCCTGAGCAATGAGCACCCTGAGTACTGAGAACCCAGCACCCTGAGCACTGAGCACACAGCACCCTGAGTACTGAGCACCCGGCACCCTGAGCACTGAGCACCCAGCACCCCGAGTACTGAGCACTGAGCACCCTGAGTACTGAGCACCCAGCACACTGAGCACTGAGCACCAAGCACCCAGAGCACTGAGCACCCAGCACCCTGAGTACTGAGCACCGAGCACCCCGAGCACTGAGCACCCAGCACCCTGAGTACTGAGCACCGAGCACCCCGAGCACTGAGCACCCAGCACCCTGAGTACTGAGCTCCGATCACCCCGAGCACTGAGCACCCAGCACCCTGAGTACTGAGCATCCAGCACCCTGGGCAATTAGCACCCAGCACCGTGAGTACTGAACACCCAGCACCCTGAGCACTGAGCACCCAGCACCCCGAGCACTGAGCACCCAGCACTCTGAGTACTGAGAACCGAGCACCCCGAGCACTGAGCACCCAGCACCCTGAGCACTGAGCACCCTGAGTACTGAGCAACCAGCACCCTGAGTACTGAGCACCCAGCACCCCGAGCACTGAGCACGGAGCACCCCGAGGACTGAGCACCCAGCACCCTGAGCACTGAGCACCGAGCACCCCGAGCACTGAGCACCCAGCACCCTGAGTATTGAGCACCCAGCTCCCCAAGCACTGAGCACCCAGCACCCCGAGCACTGTGCACCCAGCACCCCGAGAATGAGCACACAGCACACTGAGTACTGAGCACCGAGCACCCTGAGCACTGAGCACCCAGCACCCTGAGTACTGAGCACCCAGCACCCTGAGTACTGAGCACCCAGCACCCTGAGTACTGAGCACCGAGCACCCTGAGCACTGAACACCCAGCACCCTGAGTACTGAGCACCGAGCACCCCGAGCACTGAGCACCCAGCACCCCGAGCACTGAGCACCCAGCACCCCGAGCACTGAGCACCCAGCACCCTGAGTACTGAGCACCCAGCACCCTGAGTACTGAGCACCCAGCACCCTGAGCACTGAGCACCCAGCACCCTGAGCACTGAGCACCCAGCACCCTGAGTACTGAGAACTGAGCACCCAGCACCCCGAGCACTGAGCACCCAGCACCCCGAGCACTGAGCACCCAGCACCCTGAGTACTGAGCACCCAGCACCCTGAGTACTGAGCAACCAGCCTACTGAGCACCGAGCACCCCGAGCACTGAGCACCCAGCACCCTGAGTACTGAGCACCGAGCACCCTGAGTACTGAGCACCCAGCACCCTGAGCACTGAGCACCCAGCACCCTGAGTACTGAGCACTGAGCACCCAGCACCCCGAGCACTGAGCACCGAGCACCCCGAGCACTGAGCACCCAGCACCCTGAGTACTGAGCTCCGATCACCCCGAGCACTGAGCACCCAGCACCCTGAGTACTGAGCATCCAGCACCCTGGGCAATTAGCACCCAGCACCGTGAGTACTGAACACCCAGCACCCTGAGCACTGAGCACCCAGCACCCCGAGCACTGAGCACCCAGCACTCTGAGTACTGAGAACCGAGCACCCCGAGCACTGAGCACCCAGCACCCTGAGCACTGAGCACCCTGAGTACTGAGCAACCAGCACCCTGAGTACTGAGCACCCAGCACCCCGAGCACTGAGCACGGAGCACCCCGAGGACTGAGCACCCAGCACCCTGAGCACTGAGCACCGAGCACCCCGAGCACTGAGCACCCAGCACCCTGAGTATTGAGCACCCAGCACCCCAAGCACTGAGCACCCAGCACCCCGAGCACTGTGCACCCAGCACCCCGAGAATGAGCACACAGCACACTGAGTACTGAGCACCGAGCACCCTGAGCACTGAGCACCCAGCACCCTGAGTACTGAGCACCCAGCACCCTGAGTACTGAGCACCCAGCACCCTGAGTACTGAGCACCGAGCACCCTGAGCACTGAGCACCCAGCACCCTGAGTACTGAGCACCGAGCACCCTGAGCACTGAGCACCCAGCACCCTTTGTACTGAGCACCGAGCACCCCGAGCACTGAGCACAGAGCACCCTGAGTACTGAGCACCCAGCACCCCGAGCACTGAGCACCCAGCACCCTGAGCACTGAGCACCCAGCACCTTGAGGACTGAGCACCCCGCACCCCGAGTACTGAGCACCCTGAGTACTGAGCACCCAGCAACCTGAGTATTGAGCACCCTGGACCCCGAGCACTGAGCTCCCTGAGTACTGAGCACCCAGCACCCTGAGTACTGAGCACCCCGCACCCTGAGGACTGAGCACTGAGCACCCAGAGAACTGAGCACCCAGCACCCTGTGCACTGAGCACTGAGCACCCAGCACCCTGAGCACTGAGCACCCTGAGTACTGAGAACCCAGCACCCTGAGTACTGAGCACTCAGCACCCTGAGCACTGAGCACCCAGCACCCAGAGTACTGAGCACCCAGCACCCTGAGTACTGAGCACCCAGCACCCTGAGTACTGAGCACCCAGCACCCTGAGTACGGAGCACCGAGCACCCCGAGCACTGAGCACCCAGCATCCTGAGCACTGAGCACCCAGCACCCCGAGCACTGAGCACGCAGCATCCTGAGAACTGAGCACCCAGCACCCCGAGTACTGAGCACCGAGCACCCCGAGAACTGAGCACCCAGCACCCCGAGCACTGAGCACTGAGCACCCTGAGAACTGAGCACCCAGCACCCCGAGTACTGAGCACTGAGCACCCTGAGTACTGAGCACCCAGCACCCTGAGCACTGAGCACCCAGCACCTTGAGTACTGAGCACTGAGCACCCCGAGAACTGAGCACCCAGCACCCTGAGTACTGAGCACAAAGCTCCCCGAGCACTAAGCACCCTGAGTACTGAGCACCCAGCACCCTGAGTACTGAGCACCCAGCACCCTGAGCACTGAGCACCCAGCACCCTGAGTACTGAGCACCAAGCAACCCGAGCACTGAGCACCCCGCACCCCGAGCACTGAGCACCCAGCACCCTGAGTACTGAGCACCCAGCACCCCGAGAATGAGCACCCAGCACCATGAGTACTGAGCACCGAGCACCCTGAGCACTGAGCACCCAGCATCCTGAGTACTGAGCACCAAGCACCCTGAGTTCTGAGCACCCAGCACCCTGAGTACTGAGAACCCAGTACCCTGAGCACCCAGCACCCTGAGTACTGAGCACCCAGCACTCCGAGCACTGAGCACCCAGCACCCCGAGCACTGAGCACCCAGCACCCCGAGCACTGAGCACTGAGCACCCTGAGCACTGAGCACCCAGCACCCCGAGTACTGAGCACTGAGCACCCTGAGTACTGAGCACCCAGCACACTGAGCACTGAGCACCCAGCACCCTGAGTACTGAGCCCCGAGCACCCTGAGTACTGAGCACCCAGCATCCTGAGCACTGAGCACACAGCACCCTGAATACTGAGCACCCGGCAACCTGAGCATTGAGCACCCAGCACCCTGAGTACTGAGCACAGAGCACCCTGAGTACTGAGCACCCAGCACCCTGAGTACTGAGCGAACAGGACCATGACCACTGAGCACTGAGCACCCAGCACCCTGAGCACTGAGCACTGAGCACCCAGCACCCTGAGCACTGAGCACTGAGCACCCAGCACCCTGAGCACTGAGCACCCAGCACCCCGAGCACTGAGCACCCAGCACCCTGAGCACCCAGCACACTGATCACTGAGCACCCTGAGCACTGAGCACTGAGCACCCAGCACCCTGAGTACTCAGCACCCAGCACACTGAGCACTGAGCACCCAGCACCCTGAGTACTGAGCCCCGAGCACCCTGAGTACTGAGCACCCAGCATCCTGAGCACTGAGCACACAGCACCCTGAATACTGAGCACCCGGCAACCTGAGCATTGAGCACCCAGCACCCTGAGTACTGAGCACCAAGCACCCTGAGTACTGAGCACCCAGCACCCTGAGTACTGAGCACCCAGCGTACTGAGCACCGAGCACCCAGCACCCTGAGTACTGAGCACCCAGCACCCTTAGCACTGAGCACCCAGCACCCTGAGTACTGAGCACTGAGCAACCTGAGTACTGAGCACCCAGCACCCTGAGCACTGAACACACAGCACCCTGAGTACTGAGCACCCCGAGCACTGAGCACCCAGCACCCTGAGTACTGAGTACCCAGCACCCTGAGTACTGAGCACCGAGCACCCCGAGCACTGAGCACCGAGTACCCCGAGCACTGAGCACCCAGCACCCCGAGCACCGAGCACCCTGAGTACTGAGCACCCAGCACACTGAGCACTGAGCACCCAGCACCCTGAGCACTGAGCACCCAGCACCCTGAGCACTGAGCACCCAGCACCCTGAGTACTGAGCACCGAGCACCCCGAGCACTGAGCACCCAGCACCCTGAGCACTGACAACCCTTAGTACTGAGCACTGAGCACCCTGAGTACTGAGCACTGAGCACCCTGAGTACTGAGGACCCAGCACCCTGAGTACTGAGCACCCAGCACCCTGAGCAATGATCACCCTGAATACTAAGCACCCAGCACCTTGAGCACTGTGCACCGAGCACCCCAAGCACTGAGCACCCAGCACCCGGAGTACTGAGCACCCAGCACCCTGAGTACTAAGCACCGAGCACCCTGAGTACTGAGCACCTAGCACCCTGAGCTCTGAACACACAGCACCCTGAGTACTGAGCACCCCGAGCACTGAGCACCCAGCACCCTGAGTGCTGAGTACCCAGCACCCTGTGTACTGAGCACCGAGCACCCCGAGCACTGAGCACCCAGCACCCCAAGCACTGAGCACCCAGCACCCCGAGCACTGAGCACCCAGCACCCTGAGTACTGAGCACCCAGCACCCTGAGTACTGAGCACCCAGCACCCCGAACACTGAGCACCCAGCACCCTGAGCACTGAGCACCCAGCACCCCGAGCACTGAGCACCCAGCACCCTGAGCACTGAGCACCCAGCACCCCGAGCACTGAGCACCCAGCACCCTGAGTACTGAGCACTGAGCACCCAGCACCCCGAGCACTGAGCACCCAGCACCCTGAGTACTGAGCACTGAGCACCCAGCACCTCGAGCAATGAGCACCCAGCACCCTGAGTACTGAGCACTGAGCACCCAGCACCCCGAGCACTGAGCACCCAGCACCCTGAGCACTGAGCACCCAGCACCCCGAGCACTGATCACCCAGCACCCTGAGTACTGAGCACCCAGCACCCTGAGTACTGAGCACCCAGCACCCCGAGCACTGAGCACCCAGCACCCTGAACACTGAGCACCCAGCACCCTGAGCCCTGAGCACCCAGCACCCCGAGCACTGAGCACCCAGCACCCTGAGTACTGAGAACTGAGCACCCAGCACCCCGAGCACTGAGCACCCAGCACCCTGAGTACTGAGCACTGAGCACCCAGAACCCTGAGCACTGAGCACCCAGCACCCTGAGCACTGAGCACCCAGCACCCGTGTACTGAGCACCCAGCACCCTGAGTACTGAGCACCCAGCACCCCGAGCACTGAGCACCCAGCACCCTGAGTACTGAGCACCGAGCACCCCGAGCACTGAGCACCAAGCACCCCGAGCACTGAGCACCCAGCACCCTGAGTACTGAGCACCGGGCACCGCGAACACTGAACACCCAGCACCCTGAGTACTGAGCACCGAGCACCCCTAGCACTGAGCACCCAGCACCCTGAGTACTGAGCACGGAGCACCCTGAGTACTGTGCACCCAGCACCCCGAGCATTTAGCACCCAGCACCCTGAGTACTCTGCACCCAGCACCCTGAGCACTGAGCCCCCAGCAACCTGAGCACTTAGCACTGAGCACCCAGCACCCTGAGCACTGAGCACTGAGCACACAGCACCCTGAGCACTGAGCACCCAGCACCCCAAGCACTGTGCACCCAGCACCCTGAGCATCCAGCACCCTGAGCACTGAGCACCATGAGCACTGAGCACTGAGCACCCAGCACCCTGAGTACTGAGCACCCAACACTCTGATCACTGAACACCCAGCACGCTGAGTACTGAGCAATGAGCACCTAGCACCCTGAGTACTGAGCACCCAGCACCCCGAGCACTGAGCACCCAGACCCCTGTGTACTGAGCACCGAGCACCCCGAGCACTGTGCACCCAGCACCCTGAGTACTGAGCACCCAGCACCCCGAGCACTGAGCACCCAGCACCCTGAGTACTGAGCACCCTGAGTACTGAGCACCCAGCACCCTGAGTACTGAGCACCCTGCACCCCGAGCACTGTGCTACCTGAGTACTGAGCACCCAGCACCCTGAGTACTGAGCACCCAGCACCCTGAGTACTGAGCACTGAGCACCCAGAGAACTGAGCACCCAGCACCCCGAGGACTGAGCACCCAGCACCCTGTGCACTGAGCACTGAGCATCCAGCACCCCGAGCACTGAGCACCCTGAGCTCTTAGCACCCTAAGTACTGAGCACCCAGCACCCTGAATACTGAGCACCCAGCACCCTGAGCACTGAGCACCCAGCACACTGAGCACTGAGCACCCAGCACCCCGAGCACTGAGCACCCAGCACACTGAGCACTGAGCACCCAGCACCCCGAGCACTGAGCACCCAGCACCCTGAGCACTTAGCACCCAGCACCCCGAGTACTGAGCACCGAGCACCCCGAGTACTGAGCACCCAGCACCCTGAATACTGAGCACCCAGCACACTGAGTACTGAGCACCCAGCACCCTGAGCACTGAGTACCCAGCACCATGAGTACTGAGCACCCAGCACTCCGAGCACTGAGCACCCAGCACCCCGAGCACTGAGCACCCAGCTCCCCGAGCACTGAGCACTGAGCACCCTGAGTACTGAGCACCAAGCACCCCGAGTACTGAGCACTGAGCACACTGAGTACTGAGCACCTAGCACCCCGAGTACTGAGCACTGAGCACCCTGAGTACTGAGCACCCAGCACCCTGAGCACTGAGCACTGAGAACCCTGAGTACTGAGCACCGAGCACCCCGAGCCCTGAGCACCCAGCACCCCGAGCACTGAGCACCCATCACCCTGAGTACTGAGCACTGAGCACCCAGCAAAAAGAGCACTGAGCACTCAGCACCCTGGGTACTGAGCACTGTGTACCCAGTACCCCGAGCACTGAGACCCAGCACCCTGAGCACTGAGCACCCAGCACCCCGAGCACTGAGCACCCAGCACCCCGAGCACTGAGCACCCAGCACCCCGAGCACTGAGCACCCAGCACCCCGAGGACTGAGCACACAGCACCCCGAGCACTGAGCACCCAGCACCCTGAGCACTGAGCACCCAGCACCCCGAGCACTGAGCACCCAGCACCCTGAGCACTGAGCACCCAGCACCCTGATTACTGAGCACCGAGCACCCCGAGCACTGAGCACCCAGCACCCTGAGTACTGAGCACCGAGCACACTGAGCACTGAGCACCAAGCACCCCGAGCAGGGAGCACCCAGCACCCTGAGTACTGAGCACCGAGCACCCCGAGCACTGAGCACCCAGCACCCTGAGTACTGAGCACCTATCACCCCGAGCACTGAGCACCCAGCACCCTGAGTACTGAGCACCCAGCACCCCGAGCACTTAGCACCCAGCACCCTGAGTACTGAGCACCCAGCACCCTGAGCACTGAGCACCCAGCACCCCGAGCACTGAGCACCCAGCACTCTGAGTACTGAGAACCGAGCACCCCGAGCACTGAGCACCCAGCACCCTGAGCACTGAGCACCCTGAGTACTGAGCACCCAGCACCCTGAGTACTGAGCACCCAGCACCCCGAGCACTGAGCACGGAGCACCCCGAGGACTGAGCACCCAGCACACTGAGCAGTGAGCACCGAGCACCCCGAGCACTGAGCACCCAGCACCCTGAGTACTGAGCACCCAGCACCCCGAGCACTGAGCACCCAGCACCCCGAGCACTGTGCACCCAGCACCCCGAGAATGAGCACACAGCACCCTGAGTACTGAGCACCGAGCACCCTGAGCACTGAGCACCCAGCACCCTGAGTACAGAGCACCCAGCACCCTGAGTACTGAGCACCCAGCACCCTGAGTACTGAGCACTGAGCACCCTGAGCACTGAGCACCCAGCACCCTGAGTACTGAGCACCGTGCACCCTGAGCACTGAGCACCCAGCACACTTTGAACTGAGCACCGAGCACCCCGAGCACTGAGCACTGAGCACCCTGAGTACTGAGCACTGTGCACCCAGCACCCTGAGCACTGAGCACTGAGCACCCAGCACCCTGAGCACTGAGCACCCAGCACCCTGAGTACTGAGCACCCAGCACCCTGAGTACAGAGCACCCAGCACCCTGAGTACTGAGCACCCAGCACCCCGAGAATGAGCACACAGCACCCTGAGTACTGAGCACCGAGCACCCTGAGCACTGAGCACCCAGCACCCTGAGTACAGAGCACCCAGCACCCTGAGTACTGAGCACCCAGCACCCTGAGTACTGAGCACTGAGCACCCTGAGCACTGAGCACCCAGCACCCTGAGTACTGAGCACCGAGCACCCTGAGCACTGAGCACCCAGCACACTTTGAACTGAGCACCGAGCACCCCGAGCACTGAGCACTGAGCACCCTGAGTACTGAGCACCTAGCACCCCGAGCACTGAGCACCCAGCACCCTGAGCACTGAGCACCCCGCACCCCGAGTACTGAGCACCCTGAGTACTGAGCAACCAGCACCCTGAGTATTGAGCACCCTGCACCCCGAGCACTGAGCTCCCTGAGTACTGAGCACCCAGCACCCTGAGTACTGAGCACCCAGCACCCTGAGGACTGAGCACTGAGCACCCAGAGAACTGAGCACCCAGCACCCCGAGGACTGAGTACCCAGCACCCTGAGCACTGAGCACTGAGCACCCAGCACCCTGTGCACTGAGCACTGAGCACCCAGCACCCTGAGCACTGAACACCCTGAGTACTGAGCACCCAGCACCCTGAGTACTGAGCACCCAGCACCCTGAGCCCTGAGCACCCAGAACCCTGAGTACTGAGCACCCAGCACCCTGAGTACTGAGCACCCAGCACCCTGAGTACTGAGCACCCAGCACCCTGAGTACTGAGCACCGAGCACCCCGAGCACTGAGCACCCCGCACCCTGAGCACTGAGCACCCAGCACGCCGAGCACTGAGCAGCCAGCATCCTGAGCACTGAGCACCCAGCACACCGAGTACTGAGCACCGAGCACCCCGAGAACTGAGCACCCAGCACACCGAGCACTGAGCACTGAGCACCCTGAGAACTGAGCCCCTAGCACCCCGAGTACTGAGCACTGAGCACCCTGAGTACTGAGCACCCAGCACCCTGAGCACTGAGCACCCAGCACCTTGAGTACTGAGCACTGAGCACCCCGAGCACTGAGCACCCAGCACCCTGAGTACTGAGCACCAAGCTCCCCGAGCACTAAGCACCCTGAGTACTGAGCACCCAGCACCCTGAGTACTGAGCACCCAGCACCTTGAGCAATGAGCACCCAGCACCCTGAGTACTGAGCACCGAGCACCCCGAGCACTGAGCACCCAGCACCCCGAGCACTGAGCACCCAGCACCCTGAGTACTGAGCACCCAGCACCCCGAGAATGAGCACCCAGCACCATGAGTACTGAGCACCGAGCACCCTGAGCACTGAGCACCCAGCATCCTGAGCACTGAGCACCCAGCACACCGAGTACTGAGCACCGAGCACCCCGAGAACTGAGCACCCAGCACACCGAGCACTGAGCACTGAGCACCCTGAGAACTGAGCCCCTAGCACCCCGAGTACTGAGCACTGAGCACCCTGAGTACTGAGCACCCAGCACCCTGAGCACTGAGCACCCAGCACCTTGAGTACTGAGCACTGAGCACCCCGAGCACTGAGCACCCAGCACCCTGAGTACTGAGCACCAAGCTCCCCGAGCACTAAGCACCCTGAGTACTGAGCACCCAGCACCCTGAGTACTGAGCACCCAGCACCTTGAGCACTGAGCACCCAGCACCCTGAGTACTGAGCACCGAGCACCCCGAGCACTGAGCACCCAGCACCCCGAGCACTGAGCACCCAGCACCCTGAGTACTGAGCACCCAGCACCCCGAGAATGAGCACCCAGCACCATGAGTACTGAGCACCGAGCACCCTGAGCACTGAGCACCCAGCATCCTGAGTACTGAGCACCAAGCACCCTGAGTACTGAGCACCCAGCACCCTGAGTACTGAGCACCCAGCACCCTGAGCACCCAGCACCCTGAGTACTGAGCACCCAGCACTCCGAGCACTGAGCACCCAGCACCCCGAGCACGGAGCAACCAGCACCCCGAGCACTGAGCACTGAACACCCTAAACACTGAGCACCCAGCACCCCGAGTACTGAGCACTGAGCACCCTGAGTACTGAGCACCCAGCACACTGAGCACTGAGCACCCAGCACCCTGAGTACTGTGCCCCGAGCACCCTGAGTACTGAGCACCCCGAGCACTGAGCACCCAGCACCCTGAGTACTGAGCACCGAGCACCCCGAGCACTGAGCACCGAGTACCCCGAGCACTGAGCACCCAGCACCCCGAGCACCGAGCACCCTGAGTACTGAGCACCCAGGACCCTGAGCACTGAGCACCCAGCACCCCGAGCACCGAGCACCCTGAGTACTGAGCACCCAGGACCCTGAGCACTGAGCACCCAGCACCCTGAGCACCGAGCACCCAGCACCCTGAGCACTGAGCACCCAGCACCCTGAGTACTGAGCACCGAGCACCCCGAGCACTGAGCACCCAGCACCCTGAGCACTGACAACCCTTAGTACTGAGCACTGAGCACCCTGAGTACTGAGCACTGAGCACCCTGAGTACTGAGGACCCAGCACCCTGAGTACTGAGCACCCAGCACCCTGAGCAATGATCACCCTGAATACTAAGCACCCAGCACCTTGAGCACTGTGCACCGAGCACCCCAAGCACTGAGCACCCAGCACCCGGAGTACTGAGCACCCAGCACCCTGAGTACTAAGCACCGAGCACCCTGAGTACTGAGCACCTAGCACCCTGAGCTCTGAACACACAGCACCCTGAGTACTGAGCACCCCGAGCACTGAGCACCCAGCACCCTGAGTGCTGAGTACCCAGCACCCTGTGTACTGAGCACCGAGCACCCCGAGCACTGAGCACCCAGCACCCCAAGCACTGAGCACCCAGCACCCCGAGCACTGAGCACCCAGCACCCTGAGTACTGAGCACCCAGCACCCTGAGTACTGAGCACCCAGCACCCCGAACACTGAGCACCCAGCACCCTGAGCACTGAGCACCCAGCACCCCGAGCACTGAGCACCCAGCACCCTGAGCACTGAGCACCCAGCACCCCGAGCACTGAGCACCCAGCACCCTGAGTACTGAGCACTGAGCACCCAGCACCCCGAGCACTGAGCACCCAGCACCCTGAGTACTGAGCACTGAGCACCCAGCACCTCGAGCAATGAGCACCCAGCACCCTGAGTACTGAGCACTGAGCACCCAGCACCCCGAGCACTGAGCACCCAGCACCCTGAGCACTGAGCACCCAGCACCCCGAGCACTGATCACCCAGCACCCTGAGTACTGAGCACCCAGCACCCTGAGTACTGAGCACCCAGCACCCCGAGCACTGAGCACCCAGCACCCTGAACACTGAGCACCCAGCACCCTGAGCCCTGAGCACCCAGCACCCCGAGCACTGAGCACCCAGCACCCTGAGTACTGAGAACTGAGCACCCAGCACCCCGAGCACTGAGCACCCAGCACCCTGAGTACTGAGCACTGAGCACCCAGAACCCTGAGCACTGAGCACCCAGCACCCTGAGCACTGAGCACCCAGCACCCGTGTACTGAGCACCCAGCACCCTGAGTACTGAGCACCCAGCACCCCGAGCACTGAGCACCCAGCACCCTGAGTACTGAGCACCGAGCACCCCGAGCACTGAGCACCAAGCACCCCGAGCACTGAGCACCCAGCACCCTGAGTACTGAGCACCGGGCACCGCGAACACTGAACACCCAGCACCCTGAGTACTGAGCACCGAGCACCCCTAGCACTGAGCACCCAGCACCCTGAGTACTGAGCACGGAGCACCCTGAGTACTGTGCACCCAGCACCCCGAGCATTTAGCACCCAGCACCCTGAGTACTCTGCACCCAGCACCCTGAGCACTGAGCCCCCAGCAACCTGAGCACTTAGCACTGAGCACCCAGCACCCTGAGCACTGAGCACTGAGCACACAGCACCCTGAGCACTGAGCACCCAGCACCCCAAGCACTGTGCACCCAGCACCCTGAGCATCCAGCACCCTGAGCACTGAGCACCATGAGCACTGAGCACTGAGCACCCAGCACCCTGAGTACTGAGCACCCAACACTCTGATCACTGAACACCCAGCACGCTGAGTACTGAGCAATGAGCACCTAGCACCCTGAGTACTGAGCACCCAGCACCCCGAGCACTGAGCACCCAGAACCCTGTGTACTGAGCACCGAGCACCCCGAGCACTGTGCACCCAGCACCCTGAGTACTGAGCACCCAGCACCCCGAGCACTGAGCACCCAGCACCCTGAGTACTGAGCACCCTGAGTACTGAGCACCCAGCACCCTGAGTACTGAGCACCCTGCACCCCGAGCACTGTGCTACCTGAGTACTGAGCACCCAGCACCCTGAGTACTGAGCACCCAGCACCCTGAGTACTGAGCACTGAGCACCCAGAGAACTGAGCACCCAGCACCCCGAGGACTGAGCACCCAGCACCCTGTGCACTGAGCACTGAGCATCCAGCACCCCGAGCACTGAGCACCCTGAGCTCTTAGCACCCTAAGTACTGAGCACCCAGCACCCTGAATACTGAGCACCCAGCACCCTGAGCACTGAGCACCCAGCACACTGAGCACTGAGCACCCAGCACCCCGAGCACTGAGCACCCAGCACACTGAGCACTGAGCACCCAGCACCCCGAGCACTGAGCACCCAGCACCCTGAGCACTTAGCACCCAGCACCCCGAGTACTGAGCACCGAGCACCCCGAGTACTGAGCACCCAGCACCCTGAATACTGAGCACCCAGCACACTGAGTACTGAGCACCCAGCACCCTGAGCACTGAGTACCCAGCACCATGAGTACTGAGCACCCAGCACTCCGAGCACTGAGCACCCAGCACCCCGAGCACTGAGCACCCAGCTCCCCGAGCACTGAGCACTGAGCACCCTGAGTACTGAGCACCAAGCACCCCGAGTACTGAGCACTGAGCACACTGAGTACTGAGCACCTAGCACCCCGAGTACTGAGCACTGAGCACCCTGAGTACTGAGCACCCAGCACCCTGAGCACTGAGCACTGAGAACCCTGAGTACTGAGCACCGAGCACCCCGAGCCCTGAGCACCCAGCACCCCGAGCACTGAGCACCCATCACCCTGAGTACTGAGCACTGAGCACCCAGCAAAAAGAGCACTGAGCACTCAGCACCCTGGGTACTGAGCACTGTGTACCCAGTACCCCGAGCACTGAGACCCAGCACCCTGAGCACTGAGCACCCAGCACCCCGAGCACTGAGCACCCAGCACCCCGAGCACTGAGCACCCAGCACCCCGAGCACTGAGCACCCAGCACCCCGAGGACTGAGCACACAGCACCCCGAGCACTGAGCACCCAGCACCCTGAGCACTGAGCACCCAGCACCCCGAGCACTGAGCACCCAGCACCCTGAGCACTGAGCACCCAGCACCCTGATTACTGAGCACCGAGCACCCCGAGCACTGAGCACCCAGCACCCTGAGTACTGAGCACCGAGCACACTGAGCACTGAGCACCAAGCACCCCGAGCAGGGAGCACCCAGCACCCTGAGTACTGAGCACCGAGCACCCCGAGCACTGAGCACCCAGCACCCTGAGTACTGAGCACCTATCACCCCGAGCACTGAGCACCCAGCACCCTGAGTACTGAGCACCCAGCACCCCGAGCACTTAGCACCCAGCACCCTGAGTACTGAGCACCCAGCACCCTGAGCACTGAGCACCCAGCACCCCGAGCACTGAGCACCCAGCACTCTGAGTACTGAGAACCGAGCACCCCGAGCACTGAGCACCCAGCACCCTGAGCACTGAGCACCCTGAGTACTGAGCACCCAGCACCCTGAGTACTGAGCACCCAGCACCCCGAGCACTGAGCACGGAGCACCCCGAGGACTGAGCACCCAGCACACTGAGCAGTGAGCACCGAGCACCCCGAGCACTGAGCACCCAGCACCCTGAGTACTGAGCACCCAGCACCCCGAGCACTGAGCACCCAGCACCCCGAGCACTGTGCACCCAGCACCCCGAGAATGAGCACACAGCACCCTGAGTACTGAGCACCGAGCACCCTGAGCACTGAGCACCCAGCACCCTGAGTACAGAGCACCCAGCACCCTGAGTACTGAGCACCCAGCACCCTGAGTACTGAGCACTGAGCACCCTGAGCACTGAGCACCCAGCACCCTGAGTACTGAGCACCGTGCACCCTGAGCACTGAGCACCCAGCACACTTTGAACTGAGCACCGAGCACCCCGAGCACTGAGCACTGAGCACCCTGAGTACTGAGCACTGTGCACCCAGCACCCTGAGCACTGAGCACTGAGCACCCAGCACCCTGAGCACTGAGCACCCAGCACCCTGAGTACTGAGCACCCAGCACCCTGAGTACAGAGCACCCAGCACCCTGAGTACTGAGCACCCAGCACCCCGAGAATGAGCACACAGCACCCTGAGTACTGAGCACCGAGCACCCTGAGCACTGAGCACCCAGCACCCTGAGTACAGAGCACCCAGCACCCTGAGTACTGAGCACCCAGCACCCTGAGTACTGAGCACTGAGCACCCTGAGCACTGAGCACCCAGCACCCTGAGTACTGAGCACCGAGCACCCTGAGCACTGAGCACCCAGCACACTTTGAACTGAGCACCGAGCACCCCGAGCACTGAGCACTGAGCACCCTGAGTACTGAGCACCTAGCACCCCGAGCACTGAGCACCCAGCACCCTGAGCACTGAGCACCCCGCACCCCGAGTACTGAGCACCCTGAGTACTGAGCAACCAGCACCCTGAGTATTGAGCACCCTGCACCCCGAGCACTGAGCTCCCTGAGTACTGAGCACCCAGCACCCTGAGTACTGAGCACCCAGCACCCTGAGGACTGAGCACTGAGCACCCAGAGAACTGAGCACCCAGCACCCCGAGGACTGAGTACCCAGCACCCTGAGCACTGAGCACTGAGCACCCAGCACCCTGTGCACTGAGCACTGAGCACCCAGCACCCTGAGCACTGAACACCCTGAGTACTGAGCACCCAGCACCCTGAGTACTGAGCACCCAGCACCCTGAGCCCTGAGCACCCAGAACCCTGAGTACTGAGCACCCAGCACCCTGAGTACTGAGCACCCAGCACCCTGAGTACTGAGCACCCAGCACCCTGAGTACTGAGCACCGAGCACCCCGAGCACTGAGCACCCCGCACCCTGAGCACTGAGCACCCAGCACGCCGAGCACTGAGCAGCCAGCATCCTGAGCACTGAGCACCCAGCACACCGAGTACTGAGCACCGAGCACCCCGAGAACTGAGCACCCAGCACACCGAGCACTGAGCACTGAGCACCCTGAGAACTGAGCCCCTAGCACCCCGAGTACTGAGCACTGAGCACCCTGAGTACTGAGCACCCAGCACCCTGAGCACTGAGCACCCAGCACCTTGAGTACTGAGCACTGAGCACCCCGAGCACTGAGCACCCAGCACCCTGAGTACTGAGCACCAAGCTCCCCGAGCACTAAGCACCCTGAGTACTGAGCACCCAGCACCCTGAGTACTGAGCACCCAGCACCTTGAGCAATGAGCACCCAGCACCCTGAGTACTGAGCACCGAGCACCCCGAGCACTGAGCACCCAGCACCCCGAGCACTGAGCACCCAGCACCCTGAGTACTGAGCACCCAGCACCCCGAGAATGAGCACCCAGCACCATGAGTACTGAGCACCGAGCACCCTGAGCACTGAGCACCCAGCATCCTGAGCACTGAGCACCCAGCACACCGAGTACTGAGCACCGAGCACCCCGAGAACTGAGCACCCAGCACACCGAGCACTGAGCACTGAGCACCCTGAGAACTGAGCCCCTAGCACCCCGAGTACTGAGCACTGAGCACCCTGAGTACTGAGCACCCAGCACCCTGAGCACTGAGCACCCAGCACCTTGAGTACTGAGCACTGAGCACCCCGAGCACTGAGCACCCAGCACCCTGAGTACTGAGCACCAAGCTCCCCGAGCACTAAGCACCCTGAGTACTGAGCACCCAGCACCCTGAGTACTGAGCACCCAGCACCTTGAGCACTGAGCACCCAGCACCCTGAGTACTGAGCACCGAGCACCCCGAGCACTGAGCACCCAGCACCCCGAGCACTGAGCACCCAGCACCCTGAGTACTGAGCACCCAGCACCCCGAGAATGAGCACCCAGCACCATGAGTACTGAGCACCGAGCACCCTGAGCACTGAGCACCCAGCATCCTGAGTACTGAGCACCAAGCACCCTGAGTACTGAGCACCCAGCACCCTGAGTACTGAGCACCCAGCACCCTGAGCACCCAGCACCCTGAGTACTGAGCACCCAGCACTCCGAGCACTGAGCACCCAGCACCCCGAGCACGGAGCAACCAGCACCCCGAGCACTGAGCACTGAACACCCTAAACACTGAGCACCCAGCACCCCGAGTACTGAGCACTGAGCACCCTGAGTACTGAGCACCCAGCACACTGAGCACTGAGCACCCAGCACCCTGAGTACTGTGCCCCGAGCACCCTGAGTACTGAGCACCCCGAGCACTGAGCACCCAGCACCCTGAGTACTGAGCACCGAGCACCCCGAGCACTGAGCACCGAGTACCCCGAGCACTGAGCACCCAGCACCCCGAGCACCGAGCACCCTGAGTACTGAGCACCCAGGACCCTGAGCACTGAGCACCCAGCACCCTGAGCACCGAGCACCCAGCACCCTGATCACTGAGCACCCAGCACCCTGAGTACTGAGCACCGAGCACCCCGAGCACTGAGCACCCAGCACCCTGAGTACTGAGCACTGAGGACCATGAGTACTGAGCACCCAGCACCCTGAGTACTGAGCACCCAGCACCCTGAGCAATGATCACCCTGAATACTGAGCACTCAGCACCTTGAGCACTGAGCACTGAGCACCCCGAGCACTGACCACCCAGCACCCGGAGTACTGAGCACCCAGCACCCTGAGTACTAAGCACCGAGCACCCTGAGTACTGAGGACCCAGCACCCTGAGCACTGAACACACAGCACCCTGAGTACTGAGCACCCCGAGCACTGAGCACCCAGCACCCTGAGTACTGAGTACCCTGCACCCTGAGTACTGAGCACCGAGCACCCCGATCACTGAGCACCCAGAACCCGAGCACTGACCACCCAGCACCCAGAGCACTGAGCACCCAGCACCCTGAGTACTGAGCACCCAACACCCTGAGTACTGAGCACCCAGCACCCCGAGCACTGAGCACACAGCACCCTGAGCACTGAGCACCCAGCACCCCGAGCACTGAGCACCCAGCACCCTGAGCACTGAGCACCCAGCACCCTGAGTACTGAGCACTGAGCACCCAGCACCCCGAGCACTGAGCACCCAGCACCCTGAGCACTGAGCACCCAGCACCCCGAGCACTGAGCAACCAGCACCCTGAGTACTGAGCACACAGCAGCCCGAGCACTGAGCACCCAGCACCCTGAGTACTGAGCACCGAGCACCCCGAGCACTGAGCACCCAGCACCCCGAGCACTGAGCACCCAGCACCCTGAGTACTGAGCACCCAGCACCCCGAGAATGAGCACCCAGCACCATGAGTACTGAGCACCGAGCACCCTGAGCACTGAGCACCCAGCATCCTGAGCACTGAGCACCCAGCACACCGAGTACTGAGCACCGAGCACCCCGAGAACTGAGCACCCAGCACACCGAGCACTGAGCACTGAGCACCCTGAGAACTGAGCCCCTAGCACCCCGAGTACTGAGCACTGAGCACCCTGAGTACTGAGCACCCAGCACCCTGAGCACTGAGCACCCAGCACCTTGAGTACTGAGCACTGAGCACCCCGAGCACTGAGCACCCAGCACCCTGAGTACTGAGCACCAAGCTCCCCGAGCACTAAGCACCCTGAGTACTGAGCACCCAGCACCCTGAGTACTGAGCACCCAGCACCTTGAGCACTGAGCACCCAGCACCCTGAGTACTGAGCACCGAGCACCCCGAGCACTGAGCACCCAGCACCCCGAGCACTGAGCACCCAGCACCCTGAGTACTGAGCACCCAGCACCCCGAGAATGAGCACCCAGCACCATGAGTACTGAGCACCGAGCACCCTGAGCACTGAGCACCCAGCATCCTGAGTACTGAGCACCAAGCACCCTGAGTACTGAGCACCCAGCACCCTGAGTACTGAGCACCCAGCACCCTGAGCACCCAGCACCCTGAGTACTGAGCACCCAGCACTCCGAGCACTGAGCACCCAGCACCCCGAGCACGGAGCAACCAGCACCCCGAGCACTGAGCACTGAACACCCTAAACACTGAGCACCCAGCACCCCGAGTACTGAGCACTGAGCACCCTGAGTACTGAGCACCCAGCACACTGAGCACTGAGCACCCAGCACCCTGAGTACTGTGCCCCGAGCACCCTGAGTACTGAGCACCCCGAGCACTGAGCACCCAGCACCCTGAGTACTGAGTACCCAGCACCCTGAGTACTGAGCACCGAGCACCCCGAGCACTGAGCACCGAGTACCCCGAGCACTGAGCACCCAGCACCCCGAGCACCGAGCACCCTGAGTACTGAGCACCCAGGACCCTGAGCACTGAGCACCCAGCACCCTGAGCACCGAGCACCCAGCACCCTGATCACTGAGCACCCAGCACCCTGAGTACTGAGCACCGAGCACCCCGAGCACTGAGCACCCAGCACCCTGAGTACTGAGCACTGAGGACCATGAGTACTGAGCACCCAGCACCCTGAGTACTGAGCACCCAGCACCCTGAGCAATGATCACCCTGAATACTGAGCACTCAGCACCCCGAGCACTGACCACTGAGCACCCCGAGCACTGACCACCCAGCACCCTGAGTACTGAGCACCCCGAGCACTGAGCACCCAGCACCCTGAGTACTGAGTACCCTGCACCCTGAGTACTGAGCACCGAGCACCCCGATCACTGAGCACCCAGCACCCCGAGCACTGACCACCCAGCACCCAGAGCACTGAGCACCCAGCACCCTGAGTACTGAGCACCCAACACCCTGAGTACTGAGCACCCAGCACCCCGAGCACTGAGCACACAGCACCCTGAGCACTGAGCACCCAGCACCCCGAGCACTGAGCACCCAGCACCCTGAGCACTGAGCACCCAGCACCCTGAGTACTGAGCACTGAGCACCCAGCACCCCGAGCACTGAGCACCCAGCACCCTGAGTACTGAGCACTGAGCACCCAGCACCCCGAGCACTGAGCACCCAGCACCCTGAGTACTGAGCACTGAGCACCCAGCACCCCGAGCACTGAGCACCCAGCACCCTGAGCACTGAGCACCCAGCACCCCGAGCACTGAGCAACCAGCACCCTGAGTACTGAGCACACAGCAGCCCGAGCACTGAGCACCCAGCACCCTGAGCACTGAGCACCCAGCACCCTGAGCACTGAGCACCCAGCACCCCGAGCACTGAGCACCCAGCACCCTGAGTACTGAGAAATGAGCACCCAGCACCCCGAGCACTGAGCACCCAGCACCCTGAGTACTGAGCACTGAGCACCCAGCACCCTGAGCACTGAGCACCCAGCACCCTGAGCACTGAGCACCCAGCAACCGAGTACTGAGCACCCAGCACCCTGAGTACTGAGCACCCAGCACCCCAAGCACTGAGCACCCAGCACCCTGAGTACTGAGCACCGAGCACCCCGAGCACTGAGCACCAAGCACCCCGAGCACTGAGCACCCAGCACACTGAGTACTGAGCACCGAGCACCCCGAGCACTGAGCACCCAGCACCCTGAGTACTGAGCACCCAGCACCCCTAGCACTGAGCACCCAGCACCCCGAGCACTGAGCACTGAGCACCCCGAGCACTGAGCACCCAGCACCCTGAGTACTGAGCACTGAGCACCCTGAGTACTGAGCACCCAGCACCCTGAGCACTGAGCACCCAGCACCCTGAGTACTGAGCACCGAGCACCCTGAGTACTGAGCACAGAGCACCCTGATCACTGAGCACCCAGCACCCTGAGTACTGAGCACCCAGCACCCCGAGCACTGAGCACCCAGCACCCTGAGTACTGAGCACCGAGCACCCCGAGCACTGAGCACCCAGAACCCCGAGCACTGAGCACCCAGCACCCTGAGTACTGAGCACCCAGCACCCCGAGAATGAGCACCCTGAGCACTGAGTACCCAGCACCATGAGTACTGAGCACCGAGCACACTGAGCACTGAGCACCCAGCACCCTGAATACTGAGCACCCAGCACCCTGAGTACTGAGCACCCAGCACCCTGAGCACTGAGCACCCAGCACCCTGAGTACTGAGCACCCAGCACTCCGAGCACTGAGCACCCAGCACCCCGAGCACTGAGCACCCAGCACCCCGAGCACTGAGCACTGAGCACCCTGAGCACTGAGCACCAAGCACCCCGAGTACTGAGCACTGAGCACCCTGAGTACTGAGCACCAACACCCCGAGTACTGAGCACTGAGCACCCTGAGTACTGAGCACCCAGCACCCTGAGCACTGAGCACTGAGAACCCTGAGTACTGAGCAGCGAGCACCCCGAGCCCTGAGCACCCAGCACCCCGAGCACTGAGCACCCATCACCCTGAGAACTGAGCACTGAGCACCCAGCACCATGAGCACTGAGCACTCAGCACCCTGTGTACAGAGCACTGAGTACCCAGTACCCCGTGCACTGAGACCCATCACCCTGAGCCCTGAGCACCCAGCACCCCGAGTACTGAGCACCCAGCACCCCGAGCACTGAGCACCCAGCACCCCGAGCACTGAGCACCCAGCACCCCGAGCACTGAGCACCCAGCACCCCGAGCACTGAGCACCCAGCACCCTGAGCACTGAGCACCCAGCACCCTGATTACTGAGCACCCAGCACCCCGAGCACTGAGCACCCAGCACCCTGAGTACTGAGCACCGAGCACACTGAGCACTGAGCACCAAGCACCCCGAGCAGGGAGCACCCAGCACCCTGAGTACTGAGCACCGATCACCCCGAGCACTGAGCACCCAGTACCCTGAGTACTGAGCACCCAGCACCCCGAGCACTTAGCACCCAGCACCCTGAGTACTGAGCACCGATCACCCCGAGCACTGAGCACCCAGCACCCTGAGTACTGAGCACCCAGCACCCCGAGCACTTAGCACCCAGCACCCTGAGTACTGAGCACCCAGCACCCTGAGCACTGAGCACCCAGCACCCCGAGCACTGAGAACCCAGCACTCTGAGTACTGGGAACCGAACACGCCGAGCACTGAGCACCCAGCACCCTGAGCACTGAGCACCCTGAGTACTGAGCACCCAGCACCCTGAGTACTGAGCACCCAGCACCCCGAGCACTGAGCACGGAGCACCCCGAGGACTGAGCACCCAGCACCCTGAGCACTGAGCACCGAGCACCCCGAGCACTGAGCAACCAGCACCCTGAGTACTGAGCACGCAGCACCCCGAGCACTGAGCACCCAGCACCCCGAGCACTGTGCACCCAGCACCCCTGAATGAGCACACAGCACCCTGAGTACTGAGCACCGAGCACCCTGAGCACTGAGCACCCAGCACCCTGAATACTGAGCACCCAGCACCCTGAGTACTGAGCACCCAGCACCCTGAGTACTGAGCACTGAGCACCCTGAGCACTGAGCACCCAGCACCCTGAGTACTGAGCACCAAGCACCCTGAGCACTGAGCACCCAGCACCCTTTGTACTGAGCACCGAGCACCCCGAGCACTGAGCACTGAGCACCCTGAGTACTGAGCACCTAGCACCCCGAGCACTGAGCACCCAGCACCCTGACCACTGAGCACCCAGCACCTTGAGTACTGAGCACCCCGCACCCCGAGTACTGAGCACCCTGAGCACCCAGCACCCTGTGCACTGAGCACTGAGCACCCAGCACCCTGAGCACTGAGCACCATGAGTACTGAGCACCCAGCATCCTGAGTACTGAGCACCCAGCACCCTGAGCACTGAGCACCCAGCACCCTGACTACTGAGCACCCAGCACCCTGAGTACTGTGCACCCAGCACCCTGAGTACTGAGCACCCAGCACCCTGAGTACTGAGCACCGAGCACCCCGAGCACTGAGCACCCAGCACGCTGAGCACTGAGCACCCAGCACCCCGAGCACTGAGCACCCAGCATCCTGAGCACTGAGCACCCAGCACCCCGAGTACTGAGCACCGAGCACCCCGAGAACTGAGCACCCAGCACACCGAGCACTGAGCACTCAGCACCCTGAGAACTGAGCCCCTAGCACCCCGAGTACTGAGCACTGAGCACCCTGAGTACTGAGCACCCAGCACCCTGAGCACTGAGCACCCAGCACCTTGAGAACTGAGCACTGAGCACCCCGAGCACTGAGCACCCAGCACCCTGAGTACTGAGCACCAAGCTCCCCGAGCACTAAGCACCCTGAGTACTGAGCACCCAGCACCCTGAGTACTGAGCACCCAGCACCCTGAGCACTGAGCACCCAGCACCCTGAGTACTGAGCACCGAGCACCCCGAGCACTGAGCACCCAGCACCCCGAGCACTGAGCACCCAGCACCCTGAGTACTGAGCACCCAGCACCCCGAGAATGAGCACCCAGCACCCTGATTACTGAGCACCGAGCACCCTGAGCACTGAGCACCCAGCATCCTGAGTACTGAGCACCAAGCACCCTGAGTACTGAGCACCCAGCACCCTGAGTACTGAGCACCCAGCACCCTGAGCACCCAGCACCCTGAGTACTGAGCACCCAGCACTCCGAGCACTGAGCACCCAGCACCCCGAGCACTGAGCACCCAGCACCCCGAGCACTGAGCACTGAACACCCTAAACACTGAGCACCCAGCACCCCGAGTACTGAGCACTGAGCACCCTGAGTACTGAGCACCCAGCACACTGAGCACTGAGCACCCAGCACCCTGAGTACTGTGCCCCGAGCACCCTGAGTACTGAGCACCCCGAGCACTGAGCACCCAGCACCCTGAGTACTGAGTACCCAGCACCCTGAGTACTGAGCACCGAGCACCCCGAGCACTGAGCACCGAGTAACCCGAGCACTGAGCACCCAGCACCCCGAGTACCGAGCACCCTGAGTACTGAGCACCCAGCACCCTGAGCACTGAGCACCCAGCACTCTGAGCACTGAGCACCCAGCACCCTGATCACTGAGCACCCAGCACCCTGAGTACTGAGCACCGAGCACCCCGAGCACTGAGCACACAGCACCCTGAGTACTGAGCACTGAGGACCATGAGTACTGAGCACACAGCACCCTGAGTACTGAGCACCCAGCACCCTGAGGAATGATCACCCTGAATACTGACCACCCAGCACCCGGAGTACTGAGCACCCAGCACCCTGAGTACTAAACACCGAGCACCCTGAGTACTGAGGACCCAGCACCCTGAGCACTGAACACACAGCACCCTGAGTACTGAGCACCCCGAGCACTGAGCACCCAGCACCCTGAGTACTGAGTACCCAGCACCCTGAGTACTGAGCACCGAGCACCCCGATCACTGAGCACCCAGCACCCCGAGCACTGAGCACCCAGCACCCTGAGTACTGAGTACCCAGCACCCTGAGTACTGAGCACCGAGCACCCCGATCACTGAGCACCCAGCACCCCGAGCACTGAGCACCCAGCACCCCGTGCACTGAGCACCCAGCACCCTGAGTACTGAGCACTGAGCACCCAGCACCCCGAGCACTGAGCACCCAGCACCCTGAGTACTGAGCACTGAGCACCCAGCACCCCGAGCACTGAGCACCCAGCACCCTGAGCACTGAGCACCCAGCACCCTGAGCACTGAGCACCCAGCACCCCGAGCACTGAGCAACCAGCACACTGAGTACTGAGCACACAGCAGCCCGAGCACTGAGCACCCAGCACCCTGAGCACTGAGCACCCAGCACCCTGAGCACTGAGCACCCAGCACCCCGAGCACAGAGCACCCAGCACCCTGAGTACTGAGAAATGAGCACCCAGCACCCTGAGCACTGAGCACCCAGCACCCTGAGCACTGAGCACCCAGCACCCGAGTACTGAGCACTCAGCACCCTGAGTACTGAGCACCCAGCACCCCAAGCACTGAGCACCCAGCACCCTGAGTACTGAGCACCGAGCACCCCGAGCACTGAGCACCACGCACCCCGAGCACTGAGCACCCAGCACACTGAGTACTGAGCAACTAGCACCCCGAGCACTGAGCACCCAGCACCCTGAGTACTGAGCACCGAGCACCCCTAGCACTGAGCACCCAGCACCCTGAGTACTGAGCACAGAGCACCCTGAGTACTGTGCACCCAGCACACAGAGCACTTAGCACCCAGGACCCTGAGTACTCTGTACCCAGCACCCTGAGCACTGAGCACCCAGCACCCTGAGCACTGAGCACCCAGCACCCTGAGCACTGAGCACCCAGCACCCTGAGTACTGAGCACCCAGCACCCTGAGTACTGAGCACCCAGCACCCTGAGTACTGAGCACCGATCACCCCGAGCACTGAGCACCCAGCACCCTGAGCACTGAGCACCCAGCACCCCGAGCACTGAGCACCCAGCACCCTGAGCACTGAGCACCCAGCACCCCGAGTACTGAGCACCGAGCACCCCGAGAACTGAGCACCCAGCACCCCGAGCACTGAGAACTGAGCACCCTGAGCACTGAGCACCCAGCACTCTGAGCACTGAGCACCCAGCACCTTGAGTACTGAGCACTGAGCACCCCGAGCACTGAGCACCCAGCACCCTGAGTACTGAGCACAAAGCTCCCCGAGCACTAAGCACCCTGAGTACTGAGCACCCAGCACCCTGAGTACTGAGCACCCAGCACCCTGAGCACTGAGCACCCAGCACCCTGAGTACTGAGCACCGAGCACCCCGAGCACTGAGCACCCAGCACCCCGAGCACTGAGCACCCAGCACCCTGAGTAATGAGCACCCAGCACCCCGAGAATGAGCACCCAGCACCATGAGTACTGAGGACGGAGCATCCTGAGAACTGAGCACCCAGCACCCTGAGTACTGAGCACAAAGCACCCTGAGTACTGAGCACCCAGCACCCTGAGTACTGAGCACCCAGCACCCTGAGTACTGAGCACCCAGCACTCCGAGCACTGAGCACCCAGCACCCCGAGCACTGAGCACCCAGCACCCCGAGCACTGAGCACTGAGCACCCTGAGCACTGAGCACCCAGCACCCCGAGTACTGAGCACTGAGCACCCTGAGTACTGAGAACCCAGCACCCTGAGCACTGAGCACCCTGCACCCTGAGCACTGAGCACCAGCACCCTGAGTACTGAGCACCCAGCACCCTGAGCACTGAGCACCCAGCACCCTGAGTACTGAGCACCGAGCACCCCGAGTACTGAGCACCAGCACCCTGAGCACTGAGCACCCAGCACCCTGAGCACTGAGCACCCTGCACCCTGAGCACTGAGCACCAGCACCCTGAGTACTGAGCACCGAGCACCCCGAGCACTGAGCACCCAGCACCCTGAGCACTGAGCACCCTTAGTACTGAGCACTGAGCACCCTGAGTACTGAGCACTGAGCACCCTGAGTACTGAGCACCCAGCACCCTGAGTACTGAGCACCCAGCACCCTGAGCAATGATCACCCTGAGTACTGAGCACCCAGCACCTTGAGAACTGAGCACCGAGCACCTCGAGCACTGAGCACCCAGCACCCCGAGCACTGAGCACCCAGCACCCCGAGCACTGAGCACGCAGCACCCTGAGCACTGAGCACCCAGCACCCCGAGCACTGAGCACCCAGCACCCCGAGCACTGAGCACCCAGCACCCCGAGCACTGAGCACTGAGCACCCTGCGTACTGAGCACTGAGGACCCTGAGTACTGAGCACCGAGCACCCTGAGTACTGAGCACCCAGCACATTGAGCTCTGAGCACCGAGCACCCTGAGTATTGAGCACCCAGCACACCGAGTACTGAGCACCCAGCACCCTGAGTACTGAGCACCCAGCACCCCGAGCACTGAGCACCGAGCACCCCGAGCACTGAGCACCCAGCACCCTGAGTACTGAGCACCCAGCACCCCGAGCACTGAGCACCCAGCACCCTGAGTACTGAGCACCGAGCACCCTGAGTACTGAGCACCCAGCACCCTGAGTACTGAGCACCCAGCGTACTGAGCACCGAGCACCCAGCACCCTGAGTACTGAGCACCCAGCACCCTGAGCACTGAGCACCCAGCACCCTGAGTACTGAGCACTGAGCACCCTGAGTACTGAGCACCGAGCACCCCGAGCACTGAGCACCCAGCACCCCGAGCACCGAGCACCCAGCACCCTGAGTACTGAGCACCCAGCACCCTGAGCACTGAGCACCCAGCACCCTGAGCACTGAGCACCCAGCACCCTGAGTACTGTGCACCCAACGTAATGAGCACCGAGCACCCTGAGCACTGAGCACCCAGCACCCTGAGTACTGAGCACCCAGCACCCTGAGCAATGAGCACCCTGAGTACTGAGCACCCAGCACATTGAGCACTGAGCACCGAGCACCCTGAGCACTGAGCACCCAGCACAATGAGTACTGAGCACCAAGCACCCCGAGTACTGAGCACCCAGCACCCTGATCACTGAGCACCCAGCACTCTGAGCCCTGAGCACCCAGCACCTTGAGTACTGAGCACCGAGCACCCCGAGCACTGAGCACCCAGCACCCTGAGCACTGAGCACCCAGCACCCCGAGCACTGATCACCCAGAACCCTGAGTACTGAGCACCCAGCACCCTGAGCACTGAGCACCCAGCAGCCTGAGTACTGAGCACCCAGCACCCTGAGTACTGAGCAACCAGCACCCTGAGCACTGAGCACTGAGCACCCAGCATCCTGAGCACTGAGCACTGAGCACCCAGCACCCCGAGCACTGAGCACCCAGCACCCTGAGCACTGAGCACCCTGAGGATTGAGCACCGAGCACCCTGAGCACTGAGCACCCAGCACCCTGAGTACTGAGCACCGATCACCCTGAGCACTGAGCACCCAGCACCCTGAGCACTGAGCACCCAGCACCCCGAGCACTGAGCACCCAGCACCCTGAGTACTGAGCACGCAGCACCCTGAGCACTGAGCACCCAGCACCCCGAGCACTGAGTACCCAGCACCCCGAGCACTGAGCACCCAGCACCCTGAGCACTGAGCACCCAGCACCCTGAGTACTGAGCACCGAGCACCCCGAGTACTGAGCACCCAACACCCCGAGCACTGAGCACCCAGCACCCCGAGCACTGAGCACCCAGCACACTGAGCACTCAGCACCCAGCACCCCGAGCACCGAGCACCATGAGTATTAATCACCGAGCACCCTGAGCACTGAGCACCCAGCACCCCGAGCACTGAGCTCCCAGCACCCTGAGTACTGAGCACCCAGCACCCTGAGCACTGAGCACCGAGCACCCTGAGCACTGAGCACACAGCACCCTGAGCACTGAGCACCCAGCACCCTGAGCACTGAGCACCCAGCACCCTGAGCACTGAGCACACAGCACCCTGAGCACTGAGCACCCAGCATCCCGAGCACTGAGCACCCAGCACCCTGAGCACTGAGCACCCAGCACCCTGAGTACTGAGCATCCAGCACCCCGAGCACCGAGCACCCTGAGTACTGAGCACTGAGCACCCAGCACCCCGAGCACTGAGCACTCAGCACCCTGTGTACTGAGCACTGAGTACCCAGCACCCCGAGCACTGAGCACCCAGCACCCTGAGCACTGAGCAACCTGAGTACTGGGCACCCAGCACCCTGAGCACTGAGCACCCAGCACCCCGAGCACTGAGCACCCAGCACCCTGAGTACTGAGCACGCAGGACCCTGAGCACTGAGCACCCAGCACCCCGAGCACTGAGTACCCAGCACCCCGAGCACTGAGCACCCAGCACCCTGAGCACTGAGCACCCAGCACCCTGAGTACTGAGCACCGAGCACCCCGAGTACTGAGCACCCAACACCCCGAGCACTGAGCACCCAGCACCCCGAGCACTGAGCACCCAGCACACCGAGCACTCAGCACCCAGCACCCCGAGCACCGAGCACCATGAGTATTAATCACCGAGCACCCTGAGCACTGAGCACCCAGCACCCCGAGCACTGAGCTCCCAGCACCCTGAGTACTGAGCACCCAGCACCCTGAGCACTGAGCACCGAGCACCCTGAGCACTGAGCACACAGCACCCTGAGCACTGAGCACCCAGCACCCTGAGCACTGAGCACCCAGCACCCTGAGCACTGAGCACACAGCACCCTGAGCACTGAGCACCCAGCATCCCGAGCACTGAGCACCCAGCACCCTGAGCACTGAGCACCCAGCACCCTGAGTACTGAGCATCCAGCACCCCGAGCACCGAGCACCGAGCACCCTGAGTACTGAGCACTGAGCACCCAGCACCCCGAGCACTGAGCACTCAGCACCCTGTGTACTGAGCACTGAGTACCCAGCACCCCGAGCACTGAGCACCCAGCACCCTGAGCACTGAGCAACCTGAGTACTGGGCACCCAGCACCCTGAGCACTGAGCACCCAGCACCCCGAGCCCTGAGCAACCAGCACCCAGAGCACTGAGCACTGAGCACCATGAGTACTGAGCACTGAGCACCCTGAGCACTGAGCACCGAGCACCCTGAGTACTGAGCACTGAGCACGCTGAGCACTGAGCACCCAGCACCCTGAGTACTGAGCACCCAGCACCCTGAGCACTGAGGACCGAGCACCCTGAGTACTAAGCACCCAGCAACCTGAGTACTGAGCACCCAGCACCCTGAGCACTGAGCACCCAGCACGCTGAGTACTGAGAACTGAGCACCCTGAGTACTGAGCACCAAGCACCCTGAGCACTGAGCACCCAGCACGCTGAGTACTGAGCACTGAGCACCCTGAGTACTGAGCACCGTGCACCCAGAGTACTGAGCACCCAGCACTCTGAACACTGAGCACGCAGCACCCTGAGCACTGAGCACCCAGCACCCCGAGCACTGAGCACCCAGCACCCCGAGCACTGAGCACCCAGCACCCCGAGCACTGAGCACTGAGCACCCTGCGTACTGAGCACTGAGGACCCTGAGTACTGAGCACCGAGCACCCTGAGTACTGAGCACCCAGCACATTGAGCACTGAGCACCGAGCACCCTGAGTATTGAGCACCCAGCACACCGAGTACTGAGCACCCAGCACCCTGAGTACTGAGCACCCAGCACCCCGAGCACTGAGCACCGAGCACCCCGAGCACTGAGCACCCAGCACCCTGAGTACTGAGCACCCAGCACCCCGAGCACTGAGCACCCAGCACCCTGAGTACTGAGCACCGAGCACCCTGAGTACTGAGCACCCAGCACCCTGAGTACTGAGCACCCAGCGTACTGAGCACCGAGCACCCAGCACCCTGAGTACTGAGCACCCAGCACCCTGAGCACTGAGCACCCAGCACCCTGAGTACTGAGCACTGAGCACCCTGAGTACTGAGCACCGAGCACCCCGAGCACTGAGCACCCAGCACCCCGAGCACCGAGCACCCAGCACCCTGAGTACTGAGCACCCAGCACCCTGAGCACTGAGCACCCAGCACCCTGAGCACTGAGCACCCAGCACCCTGAGTACTGAGCACCCAACGTACTGAGCACCGAGCACCCTGAGCACTGAGCACCCAGCACCCTGAGTACTGAGCACCCAGCACCCTGTGCAATGAGCACCCTGAGTACTGAGCACCCAGCACATTGAGCACTGAGCACCGAGCACCCCGAGCACTGAGCACCCAGCACCCGGAGTACTGAGCACCCAGGACCCTGAGTACTAAGCACCGAGCACCCAGAGTACTTAGCACCCAGCACCCTGAGCACTGAACACACAGCACCCTGACTACTGAGCACCCGGAGCACTGAGCACCCAGCACCCTGAGTACTGAGCAGCGAGCACCCCGAGCACTGAGCACCCAGCACCCCGAGCACTGAGCACCCAGCACCCTGAGCACTGAGCACCCAGTACCCTGAGTACTGAGCACCCAGCACCCTGAGTACTGAGCACACAGCACCCCGAGCACTGAGTACCCAGCACCCTGAGCACTGAGCACCCAGCACCCTGAGCACTGAGCACCCAGCACCCTGAGCACTGAGCACCCAGCACCCTGAGTACTGAGCACTGAGCACCCAGCACCCCGAGCACTGAGCACCCAGCAACCTGAGTACTGAGCACTGAGCACCCAGCACCCCGAGCACTGAGCACCCAGCACCCTGAGCACTGAGCACCCAGCACCCGAGTACTGAGCACCCAGCACCCTGAGTACTGAGCACCCAGTACCCCGAGCACTGAGCACCCAGCACCCTGAGTACTGAGGACCCAGCACCCTGAGCACTGAGCACCGAGCACCCAGAGCACTGAGCACCCAGCACCATGAGGACTGAGCACCCTGAGTACTGAGCACCCAGCACCCTGAATACTGAGCACCCTGAGCACTGAGCACCCAGCACCCTGAGTACTGAGCATCCAGCACCCCGAGCACTGAGCAGCCAGCACCCTGAGTACTGAGCACTGAGCACCCAGCACCCCGAGCACTGAGCACCCAGCACCCTGGGCACTGAGCACCCTGAGTACTGAGCACCCAGCACCCTGAGTACTGAGCACCCAGCACCCTGAGCACTGAGCACCCAGCACCCTGAGTACTGAGCAACCAGCACCCTGAGCACTGAGCACTGAGCACCCAGCATCCTGAGCACTGAGCACTGAGCACCCAGCACCCCGAGCACTGAGCACCCAGCACCCTGAGCACTGAGCACCCTGAGGATTGAGCACCGAGCACCCTGAGCACTGAGCACCCAGCACCCTGAGTACTGAGCACCGATCACCCTGAGCACTGAGCACCCAGCACCCTGAGCACTGAGCACCCAGCACCCCGAGCACTGAGCACCCAGCACCCTGAGTACTGAGCACGCAGCACCCTGAGCACTGAGCACCCAGCACCCCGAGCACTGAGGACCCAGCACCCCGAGCACTGAGCACCCAGCACCCTGAGCACTGAGCACCCAGCACCCTGAGTACTGAGCACCGAGCACCCCGAGTACTGAGCACCCAACACCCCGAGCACTGAGCAAACAGCACCCCGAGCACTGAGCACCCAGCACACCGAGCACTCAGCACCCAGCACCCCGAGCACCGAGCACCATGAGTATTAATCACCGAGCACCCTGAGCACTGAGCACCCAGCACCCCGAGCACTGAGCTCCCAGCACCCTGAGTACTGAGCACCCAGCACCCTGAGCACTGAGCACCGAGCACCCTGAGCACTGAGCACACAGCACCCTGAGCACTGAGCACCCAGCACCCTGAGCACTGAGCACCCAGCACCCTGAGCACTGAGCACACAGCACCCTGAGCACTGAGCACCCAGCATCCCGAGCACTGAGCACCCAGCACCCTGAGCACTGAGCACCCAGCACCCTGAGTACTGAGCATCCAGCACCCCGAGCACCGAGCACCGAGCACCCTGAGTACTGAGCACTGAGCACCCAGCACCCCGAGCACTGAGCACTCAGCACCCTGTGTACTGAGCACTGAGTACCCAGCACCCCGAGCACTGAGCACCCAGCACCCTGAGCACTGAGCAACCTGAGTACTGAGCACCCAGCACCCTGAGCACTGAGCACCCAGCACCCCGAGCCCTGAGCAACCAGCACCCAGAGCACTGAGCACTGAGCACCATGAGTACTGAGCACTGAGCACCCTGAGCACAGAGCACCGAGCACCCTGAGTACTGAGCACTGAGCACGCTGAGCACTGAGCACCCAGCACCCTGAGTACTGAGCACCCAGCACCGTGAGCACTGAGGACCGAGCACCCTGAGTACTAAGCACCCAGCAACCTGAGTACTGAGCACCCAGCACCCTGAGCACTGAGCACCCAGCACGCTGAGTACTGAGCACTGAGCACCCTGAGTACTGAGCACCAAGCACCCTGAGCACTGAGCACCCAGCACGCTGAGTACTGAGCACTGAGCACCCTGAGTACTGAGCACCGTGCACCCAGAGTACTGAGCACCCAGCACTCTGAACACTGAGCACGCAGCACCCTGAGCACTGAGCACCCAGCACCCCGAGCACTGAGCACCCAGCACCCCGAGCACTGAGCACCCAGCACCCCGAGCACTGAGCACTGAGCACCCTGCGTACTGAGCACTGAGGACCCTGAGTACTGAGCACCGAGCACCCTGAGTACTGAGCACCCAGCACATTGAGCACTGAGCACCGAGCACCCTGAGTATTGAGCACCCAGCACACCGAGTACTGAGCACCCAGCACCCTGAGTACTGAGCACCCAGCACCCCGAGCACTGAGCACCGAGCACCCCGAGCACTGAGCACCCAGCACCCTGAGTACTGAGCACCCAGCACCCCGAGCACTGAGCACCCAGCACCCTGAGTACTGAGCACCGAGCACCCTGAGTACTGAGCACCCAGCACCCTGAGTACTGAGCACCCAGCGTACTGAGCACCGAGCACCCAGCACCCTGAGTACTGAGCACCCAGCACCCTGAGCACTGAGCACCCAGCACCCTGAGTACTGAGCACTGAGCACCCTGAGTACTGAGCACCGAGCACCCCGAGCACTGAGCACCCAGCACCCCGAGCACCGAGCACCCAGCACCCTGAGTACTGAGCACCCAGCACCCTGAGCACTGAGCACCCAGCACCCTGAGCACTGAGCACCCAGCACCCTGAGTACTGAGCACCCAACGTACTGAGCACCGAGCACCCTGAGCACTGAGCACCCAGCACCCTGAGTACTGAGCACCCAGCACCCTGTGCAATGAGCACCCTGAGTACTGAGCACCCAGCACATTGAGCACTGAGCACCGAGCACCCCGAGCACTGAGCACCCAGCACCCGGAGTACTGAGCACCCAGGACCCTGAGTACTAAGCACCGAGCACCCAGAGTACTTAGCACCCAGCACCCTGAGCACTGAACACACAGCACCCTGACTACTGAGCACCCGGAGCACTGAGCACCCAGCACCCTGAGTACTGAGCAGCGAGCACCCCGAGCACTGAGCACCCAGCACCCCGAGCACTGAGCACCCAGCACCCTGAGCACTGAGCACCCAGTACCCTGAGTACTGAGCACCCAGCACCCTGAGTACTGAGCACACAGCACCCCGAGCACTGAGTACCCAGCACCCTGAGCACTGAGCACCCAGCACCCTGAGCACTGAGCACCCAGCACCCTGAGCACTGAGCACCCAGCACCCTGAGTACTGAGCACTGAGCACCCAGCACCCCGAGCACTGAGCACCCAGCAACCTGAGTACTGAGCACTGAGCACCCAGCACCCCGAGCACTGAGCACCCAGCACCCTGAGCACTGAGCACCCAGCACCCGAGTACTGAGCACCCAGCACCCTGAGTACTGAGCACCCAGTACCCCGAGCACTGAGCACCCAGCACCCTGAGTACTGAGGACCCAGCACCCTGAGCACTGAGCACCGAGCACCCAGAGCACTGAGCACCCAGCACCCTGAGGACTGAGCACCCAGCACCCCGAGCACGGAGCACCCAGCACCCTGAGCACTGAGCACCCTGAGTACTGATCACTGAGCACCCTGCGTACTGAGCAATGAGCACCCTGAGTATTGAGCAGCCAGCACACTGAGTACTGAGCACCCAGCAACCTGAGCACTGAGCACCGAGCACCCTGAGCACTGAGCACCCAGCACCCTGAGCACTGAGCACCCAGCACCCTGAGCACTGAGCACCCAGCACCCTGAATACTGAGCACCCTGAGTACTGAGCACCCAGCACCCTGAGCACTGAGCAATCAGCACCCCAAGCACTGAGCACCCAGCACCCTGAGCACTGCGCACCATGAGTACTGAGCACTGAGCACCCTGAGTACTGAGCACTGAGCACCCTGAGTACTGAGCACCCAGCACCCTGAGTACTGAGCACCCAGCACCCTGAGCAATGAGCACCCTGAGTACTGAGCACCCAGCACCCTGAGCACTGAGCACCGAGCACCCCGAGCACTGAGCACCCAGCACCCGGAGTACTGAGCACCCAGCACCCTGAGTACTGAGCACCGAGCACCCTGAGTACTGAGCACCCAGTACCCTGAGCACTGAACACACAGCACCCTGAGTACTGAGCACCCAGAGCAATGAGCACCCAGCACCCTGAGCACTGAGGACCCAGCACCCTGAGAACTGAGCACCCAGCACCCTGAGCACTGAGCACCCAGCACCCTGAGTACTGAGCACCCAGCACCCTGAGCACTGAGCACCCAGCACCCTGAGTACTGAGCATCCAGCACCCCGAGCACTGAGCAGCCAGCACCCTGAGTACTGAGCACTGAGCACCCAGCACCCCGAGCACTGAGCACCCAGCACCCTGGGCACTGAGCACCCTGAGTACTGAGCACCCAGCACCCTGAGTACTGAGCACCCAGCACCCTGAGCACTGAGCACCCAGCACCCTGAGTACTGAGCAACCAGCACCCTGAGCACTGAGCACTGAGCACCCAGCATCCTGAGCACTGAGCACTGAGCACCCAGCACCCCGAGCACTGAGCACCCAGCACCCTGAGCACTGAGCACCCTGAGGATTGAGCACCGAGCACCCTGAGCACTGAGCACCCAGCACCCTGAGTACTGAGCACCGATCACCCTGAGCACTGAGCACCCAGCACCCTGAGCACTGAGCACCCAGCACCCCGAGCACTGAGCACCCAGCACCCTGAGTACTGAGCACGCAGCACCCTGAGCACTGAGCACCCAGCACCCCGAGCACTGACTACCCAGCACCCCGAGCACTGAGCACCCAGCACCCTGAGCACTGAGCACCCAGCACCCTGAGTACTGAGCACCGAGCACCCCGAGTACTGAGCACCCAACACCCCGAGCACTGAGCAAACAGCACCCCGAGCACTGAGCACCCAGCACACCGAGCACTCAGCACCCAGCACCCCGAGCACCGAGCACCATGAGTATTAATCACCGAGCACCCTGAGCACTGAGCACCCAGCACCCCGAGCACTGAGCTCCCAGCACCCTGAGTACTGAGCACCCAGCACCCTGAGCACTGAGCACCGAGCACCCTGAGCACTGAGCACACAGCACCCTGAGCACTGAGCACCCAGCACCCTGAGCACTGAGCACCCAGCACCCTGAGCATTGAGCACACAGCACCCTGAGCACTGAGCACCCAGCATCCCGAGCACTGAGCACCCAGCACCCTGAGCACTGAGCACCCAGCACCCTGAGTACTGAGCATCCAGCACCCCGAGCACCGAGCACCGAGCACCCTGAGTACTGAGCACTGAGCACCCAGCACCTGAACACTGAGCACTCAGCACCCTGTGTACTGAGCACTGAGTACCCAGCACCCCGAGCACTGAGCACCCAGCACCCTGAGCACTGAGCAACCTGAGTACTGAGCACCCAGCACCCTGAGCACTGAGCACCCAGCACCCCGAGCCCTGAGCAACCAGCACCCAGAGCACTGAGCACTGAGCACCATGAGTACTGAGCACTGAGCACCCTGAGCACAGAGCACCGAGCACCCTGAGTACTGAGCACTGAGCACGCTGAGCACTGAGCACCCAGCACCCTGAGTACTGAGCACCCAGCACCGTGAGCACTGAGGACCGAGCACCCTGAGTACTAAGCACCCAGCAACCTGAGTACTGAGCACCCAGCACCCTGAGCACTGAGCACCCAGCACGCTGAGTACTGAGCACTGAGCACCCTGAGTACTGAGCACCAAGCACCCTGAGCACTGAGCACCCAGCACGCTGAGTACTGAGCACTGAGCACCCTGAGTACTGAGCACCGTGCACCCAGAGTACTGAGCACCCAGCACTCTGAACACTGAGCACGCAGCACCCTGAGCACTGAGCACCCAGCACCCCGAGCACTGAGCACCCAGCACCCCGAGCACTGAGCACCCAGCACCCCGAGCACTGAGCACTGAGCACCCTGCGTACTGAGCACTGAGGACCCTGAGTACTGAGCACCGAGCACCCTGAGTACTGAGCACCCAGCACATTGAGCACTGAGCACCGAGCACCCTGAGTATTGAGCACCCAGCACACCGAGTACTGAGCACCCAGCACCCTGAGTACTGAGCACCCAGCACCCCGAGCACTGAGCACCGAGCACCCCGAGCACTGAGCACCCAGCACCCTGAGTACTGAGCACCCAGCACCCCGAGCACTGAGCACCCAGCACCCTGAGTACTGAGCACCGAGCACCCTGAGTACTGAGCACCCAGCTCCCTGAGTACTGAGCACCCAGCGTACTGAGCACCGAGCACCCAGCACCCTGAGTACTGAGCACCCAGCACCCTGAGCACTGAGCACCCAGCACCCTGAGTACTGAGCACTGAGCACCCTGAGTACTGAGCACCGAGCACCCCGAGCACTGAGCACCCAGCACCCCGAGCACCGAGCACCCAGCACCCTGAGTACTGAGCACCCAGCACCCTGAGCACTGAGCACCCAGCACCCTGAGCACTGAGCACCCAGCACCCTGAGTACTGAGCACCCAACGTACTGAGCACCGAGCACCCTGAGCACTGAGCACCCAGCACCCTGAGTACTGAGCACCCAGCACCCTGTGCAATGAGCACCCTGAGTACTGAGCACCCAGCACATTGAGCACTGAGCACCGAGCACCCCGAGCACTGAGCACCCAGCACCCGGAGTACTGAGCACCCAGGACCCTGAGTACTAAGCACCGAGCACCCAGAGTACTTAGCACCCAGCACCCTGAGCACTGAACACACAGCACCCTGACTACTGAGCACCCGGAGCACTGAGCACCCAGCACCCTGAGTACTGAGCAGCGAGCACCCCGAGCACTGAGCACCCAGCACCCCGAGCACTGAGCACCCAGCACCCTGAGCACTGAGCACCCAGCACCCTGAGTACTGAGCACCCAGCACCCTGAGTACTGAGCACACAGCACCCCGAGCACTGAGTACCCAGCACCCTGAGCACTGAGCACCCAGCACCCTGAGCACTGAGCACCCAGCACCCTGAGCACTGAGCACCCAGCACCCTGAGTACTGAGCACTGAGCACCCAGCACCCCGAGCACTGAGCACCCAGCAACCTGAGTACTGAGCACTGAGCACCCAGCACCCCGAGCACTGAGCACCCAGCACCCTGAGCACTGAGCACCCAGCACCCGAGTACTGAGCACCCAGCACCCTGAGTACTGAGCACCCAGTACCCCGAGCACTGAGCACCCAGCACCCTGAGTACTGAGGACCCAGCACCCTGAGCACTGAGCAAAGAGCACCCTGAGCACTGAGCACCCAGCACCCTGAGGACTGAGCACCCAGCACCCCGAGCACTGAGCACCCAGCACCCTGAGCACTGAGCACCCTGAGTACTGATCACTGAGCACCCTGCGTACTGAGCAATGAGCACCCTGAGTATTGAGCACCCAGCACACTGAGTACTGAGCACCCAGCAACCTGAGCACTGAGCACCGAGCACCCTGAGCACTGAGCACCCAGCACCCTGAGCACTGAGCACCCAGCACCCTGAGCACTGAGCACCCAGCACCCTGAATACTGAGCACCCTGAGTACTGAGCACCCAGCACCCTGAGCACTGAGCAATCAGCACCCCGAGCACTGAGCACCCAGCACCCTGAGCACTGCGCACCATGAGTACTGAGCACTGAGCACCCTGAGTACTGAGCACTGAGCACCCTGAGTACTGAGCACCCAGCACCCTGAGTACTGAGCACCCAGCACCCTGAGCAATGAGCACCCTGAGTACTGAGCACCCAGCACCCTGAGCACTGAGCACCGAGCACCCCGAGCACTGAGCACCCAGCACCCGGAGTACTGAGCACCCAGCACCCTGAGTACTGAGCACCGAGCACCCTGAGTACTGAGCACCCAGTACCCTGAGCACTGAGGACCCAGCACCCTGAGAACTGAGCACCCAGCACCCTGAGCACTGAGCACCCAGCACCCTGAGTACTGAGCACCCAGCACCCTGAGCACTGAGAACCCAGCACCCTGAGTACTGAGCATCCAGCACCCCGAGCACTGAGCAGCCAGCACCCTGAGTACTGAGCACTGAGCACCCAGCACCCCGAGCACTGAGCACCCAGCACCCTGGGCACTGAGCACCCTGAGTACTGAGCACCCAGCACCCTGAGTACTGAGCATCCAGCACCCCGAGCACTGAGCACTCAGCACCCTGTGTACTGAGCACTGAGTAACCAGCACCCCGAGCACTGAGCACCCAGCACCCTGAGCACTGAGCACCCAGCACCCTGAGTACTGAGCATCCAGCACCCCGAGCACTAAGCACTCAGCACCCTGTGTACTGAGCACTGAGTACCCAGCACCCCGAGCACTGAGCACCCAGCACCCGGAGTACTGAGCACTGAGTAACCCCACACCCCGAGCACTGAGCACCCAGCACCCTGAGTACTGAGCACCCAGCACCCTGAGCACTGAGCACCCAGCACCCCGAGCACTGAGCACCCAGCACCCAGAGCACTGAGCACTGAGCACCATGAGTACTGAGCACTGAGCACCCTGAGCACTGAGCACCGAGCACCCTGAGTACTGAACACTGAGCACCCTGAGCACTGAGCACCCAGCACCCTGAGTACTGAGCACCCAGCACCCTGAGCACTGAGGACCGAGCACCCTGAGTACTAAGCACCCAGCACCCTGAGTACTGAGCACCCAGCACCCTGAGCACTGAGCACCCAGCACCCCGAGCACTGATCACCCAGAACCCTGAGTACTAAGCACCCAGCACCCTGAGTACTGAGCACCCAGCACCCTGAGCACTGAGCACCCAGCACCCCGTGCACTGAGCACCCAGCACCCTGAGTACTGAGCACTGAGCACCCAGCACCCCGAGCACTGAGCACCCAGCACCCTGAGTACTGAGCACTGAGCACCCAGCACCCCGAGCACTGAGCACCCAGCACCCTGAGCACTGAGCACCCAGCACCCTGAGCACTGAGCACCCAGCACCCCGAGCACTGAGCAACCAGCACACTGAGTACTGAGCACACAGCAGCCCGAGCAATGAGCACCCAGCACCCTGAGCACTGAGCACCCAGCACCCTGAGCACTGAGCACCCAGCACCCCGAGCACAGAGCACCCAGCACCCTGAGTACTGAGAAATGAGCACCCAGCACCCTGAGCACTGAGCACCCAGCACCCTGAGCACTGAGCACCCAGCACCCGAGTACTGAGCACTCAGCACCCTGAGTACTGAGCACCCAGCACCCCAAGCACTGAGCACCCAGCACCCTGAGTACTGAGCACCGAGCACCCCGAGCACTGAGCACCACGCACCCCGAGCACTGAGCACCCAGCACACTGAGTACTGAGCAACTAGCACCCCGAGCACTGAGCACCCAGCACCCTGAGTACTGAGCACCGAGCACCCCTAGCACTGAGCACCCAGCACCCTGAGTACTGAGCACAGAGCACCCTGAGTACTGTGCACCCAGCACACAGAGCACTTAGCACCCAGGACCCTGAGTACTCTGTACCCAGCACCCTGAGCACTGAGCACCCAGCACCCTGAGCACTGAGCACCCAGCACCCTGAGCACTGAGCACCCAGCACCGTGAGTACTGAGCACCCAGCACCCTGAGTACTGAGCACCCAGCACCCTGAGTACTGAGCACCGAGCACCCCGAGCACTGAGCACCCAGCACCCTGAGCACTGAGCACCCAGCACCCCGAGCACTGAGCACCCAGCACCCTGAGCACTGAGC
Source organism: Microtus oregoni (assembly GCF_018167655.1). Lineage (NCBI taxonomy): Eukaryota > Metazoa > Chordata > Mammalia > Rodentia > Cricetidae > Microtus > Microtus oregoni. The sequence goes on from NW_024544568.1 coordinate 50,038, forward strand.
ACCCAGCACCCCGAGTACTGAGCACCGAGCACCCCGAGAACTGAGCACCCAGCACCCCGAGCACTGAGAACTGAGCACCCTGAGCACTGAGCACCCAGCACTCTGAGCACTGAGCACCCAGCACCTTGAGTACTGAGCACTGAGCACCCCGAGCACTGAGCACCCAGCACCCTGAGTACTGAGCACAAAGCTCCCCGAGCACTAAGCACCCTGAGTACTGAGCACCCAGCACGCTGAGTACTGAGCACCCAGCACCCTGAGCACTGAGCACCCAGCACCCTGAGTACTGAGCACCGAGCACCCCGAGCACTGAGCACCCAGCATCCCGAGCACTGAGCACCCAGCACCCTGAGTAATGAGCACCCAGCACCCCGAGAATGAGCACCCAGCACCATGAGTACTGAGGACGGAGCATCCTGAGCACTGAGCACCCAGCACCCTGAGTACTGAGCACCAAGCACCCTGAGTACTGAGCACCCAGCACCCTGAGTACTGAGCACCCAGCACCCTGAGTACTGAGCACCCAGCACTCCGAGCACTGAGCACCCAGCACCCCGAGCACTGAGCACCCAGCACCCCGAGCACTGAGCACTGAGCACCCTGAGCACTGAGCACCCAGCACCCCGAGTACTGAGCACTGAGCACCCTGAGTACTGAGAACCCAGCACCCTGAGCACTGAGCACCCTGCACCCTGAGCACTGAGCACCAGCACCCTGAGTACTGAGCACCCAGCACCCTGAGCACTGAGCACCCAGCACCCTGAGTACTGAGCACCGAGCACCCCGAGTACTGAGCACCAGCACCCTGAGCACTGAGCACCCAGCACCCTGCGTACTGAGCACCGAGCACCCCGAGCACTGAGCACCCAGCACCCTGAGCACTGAGCACCCTTAGTACTGAGCACTGAGAACCCTGAGTACTGAGCACTGAGCACCCTGAGTACTGAGCACCCAGCACCCTGAGTACTGAGCACCCAGCACCCTGAGCAATGATCACCCTGAGTACTGAGCACCCAGCACCTTGAGAACTGAGCACCGAGCACCTCGAGCACTGAGCACCCAGCACCCCGAGCACTGAGCACCCAGCACCCCGAGCACTGAGCACGCAGCACCCTGAGCACTGAGCACCCAGCACCCCGAGCACTGAGCACCCAGCACCCCGAGCACTGAGCACCCAGCACCCCGAGCACTGAGCACTGAGCACCCTGCGTACTGAGCACTGAGGACCCTGAGTACTGAGCACCGAGCACCCTGAGTACTGAGCACCCAGCACATTGAGCACTGAGCACCGAGCACCCTGAGTATTGAGCACCCAGCACACCGAGTACTGAGCACCCAGCACCCTGAGTACTGAGCACCCAGCACCCCGAGCACTGAGCACCGAGCACCCCGAGCACTGAGCACCCAGCACCCTGAGTACTGAGCACCCAGCACCCCGAGCACTGAGCACCCAGCACCCTGAGTACTGAGCACCGAGCACCCTGAGTACTGAGCACCCAGCACCCTGAGTACTGAGCACCCAGCGTACTGAGCACCGAGCACCCAGCACCCTGAGTACTGAGCACCCAGCACCCTGAGCACTGAGCACCCAGCACCCTGAGTACTGAGCACTGAGCACCCTGAGTACTGAGAACCGAGCACCCCGAGCACTGAGCACCCAGCACCCCGAGCACCGAGCACCCAGCACCCTGAGTACTGAGCACCCAGCACCCTGAGCACTGAGCACCCAGCACCCTGAGCACTGAGCACCCAGCACCCTGAGTACTGTGCACCCAACGTAATGAGCACCGAGCACCCTGAGCACTGAGCACCCAGCACCCTGAGTACTGAGCACCCAGCACCCTGAGCAATGAGCACCCTGAGTACTGAGCACCCAGCACATTGAGCACTGAGCACCGAGCACCCTGAGCACTGAGCACCCAGCACAATGAGTACTGAGCACCAAGCACCCCGAGTACTGAGCACCCAGCACCCTGATCACTGAGCACCCAGCACTCTGAGCACTGAGCACCCAGCACCTTGAGTACTGAGCACCGAGCACCCCGAGCACTGAGCACCCAGCACCCTGAGCACTGAGCACCCAGCACCCCGAGCACTGATCACCCAGAACCCTGAGTACTGAGCACCCAGCACCCTGAGCACTGAGCACCCAGCAGCCTGAGTACTGAGCACCCAGCACCCTGAGTACTGAGCAACCAGCACCCTGAGCACTGAGCACTGAGCACCCAGCATCCTGAGCACTGAGCACTGAGCACCCAGCACCCCGAGTACTGAGCACCCAGCACCCTGAGCACTGAGCACCCTGAGGATTGAGCACCGAGCACCCTGAGCACTGAGCACCCAGCACCCTGAGTACTGAGCACCGATCACCCTGAGCACTGAGCACCCAGCACCCTGAGCACTGAGCACCCAGCACCCCGAGCACTGAGCACCCAGCACCCTGAGTACTGAGCACGCAGCACCCTGAGCACTGAGCACCCAGCACCCCGAGCACTGAGTACCCAGCACCCGAGCACTGAGCACCCAGCACCCTGAGCACTGAGCACCCAGCACCCTGAGTACTGAGCACCGAGCACCCCGAGTACTGAGCACCCAACACCCCGAGCACTGAGCACCCAGCACCCCGAGCACTGAGCACCCAGCACACCGAGCACTCAGCACCCAGCACCCCGAGCACCGAGCACCATGAGTATTAATCACCGAGCACCCTGAGCACTGAGCACCCAGCACCCCGAGCACTGAGCTCCCAGCACCCTGAGTACTGAGCACCCAGCACCCTGAGCACTGAGCACCGAGCACCCTGAGCACTGAGCACACAGCACCCTGAGCACTGAGCACCCAGCACCCTGAGCACTGAGCACCCAGCACCCTGAGCACTGAGCACACAGCACCCTGAGCACTGAGCACCCAGCATCCCGAGCACTGAGCACCCAGCACCCTGAGCACTGAGCACCCAGCACCCTGAGTACTGAGCATCCAGCACCCCGAGCACCGAGCACCGAGCACCCTGAGTACTGAGCACTGAGCACCCAGCACCCCGAGCACTGAGCACTCAGCACCCTGTGTACTGAGCACTGAGTACCCAGCACCCCGAGCACTGAGCACCCAGCACCCTGAGCACTGAGCAACCTGAGTACTGGGCACCCAGCACCCTGAGCACTGAGCACCCAGCACCCCGAGCCCTGAGCAACCAGCACCCAGAGCACTGAGCACTGAGCACCATGAGTACTGAGCACTGAGCACCCTGAGCACTGAGCACCGAGCACCCTGAGTACTGAGCACTGAGCACGCTGAGCACTGAGCACCCAGCACCCTGAGTACTGAGCACCCAGCACCCTGAGCACTGAGGACCGAGCACCCTGAGTACTAAGCACCCAGCAACCTGAGTACTGAGCACCCAGCACCCTGAGCACTGAGCACCCAGCACGCTGAGTACTGAGCACTGAGCACCCTGAGTACTGAGCACCAAGCACCCTGAGCACTGAGCACCCAGCACGCTGAGTACTGAGCACTGAGCACCCTGAGTACTGAGCACCGTGCACCCAGAGTACTGAGCACCCAGCACTCTGAACACTGAGCACGCAGCACCCTGAGCACTGAGCACCCAGCACCCCGAGCACTGAGCACCCAGCACCCCGAGCACTGAGCACCCAGAACCCCGAGCACTGAGCACTGAGCACCCTGCGTACTGAGCACTGAGGACCCTGAGTACTGAGCACCGAGCACCCTGAGTACTGAGCACCCAGCACATTGAGCACTGAGCACCGAGCACCCTGAGTATTGAGCACCCAGCACAACGAGTAATGAGCACCCAGCACCCTGAGTACTGAGCACCCAGCACCCCGAGCACTGAGCACCGAGCACCCTGAGCACTGAGCACCCAGCACCCTGAGCACTGAGCACCCAGCACCCCGAGCACTGATCACCCAGAACCCTGAGTACTAAGCACCCAGCACCCTGAGTACTGAGCACCCAGCACCCTGAGCACTGAGCACCCAGCACCCCGTGCACTGAGCACCCAGCACCCTGAGTACTGAGCACTGAGCACCCAGCACCCCGAGCACTGAGCACCCAGCACCCTGAGTACTGAGCACTGAGCACCCAGCACCCCGAGCACTGAGCACCCAGCACCCTGAGCACTGAGCACCCAGCACCCTGAGCACTGAGCACCCAGCACCCCGAGCACTGAGCAACCAGCACAGTGAGGACTGAGCACACAGCAGCCCGAGCACTGAGCACCCAGCACCCTGAGCACTGAGCACCCAGCACCCTGAGCACTGAGCACCCAGCACCCCGAGCACAGAGCACCCAGCACCCTGAGTACTGAGAAATGAGCACCCAGCACCCTGAGCACTGAGCACCCAGCACCCTGAGCACTGAGCACCCAGCACCCGAGTACTGAGCACTCAGCACCCTGAGTACTGAGCACCCAGCACCCCAAGCACTGAGCACCCAGCACCCTGAGTACTGAGCACCGAGCACCCCGAGCACTGAGCACCACGCACCCCGAGCACTGAGCACCCAGCACACTGAGTACTGAGCAACTAGCACCCCGAGCACTGAGCACCCAGCACCCTGAGTACTGAGCACCGAGCACCCCTAGCACTGAGCACCCAGCACCCTGAGTACTGAGCACAGAGCACCCTGAGTACTGTGCACCCAGCACACAGAGCACTTAGCACCCAGGACCCTGAGTACTCTGTACCCAGCACCCTGAGCACTGAGCACCCAGCACCCTGAGCACTGAGCACCCAGCACCCTGAGCACTGAGCACCCAGCACCGTGAGTACTGAGCACCCAGCACCCTGAGTACTGAGCACCCAGCACCCTGAGTACTGAGCACCGAGCACCCCGAGCACTGAGCACCCAGCACCCTGAGCACTGAGCACCCAGCACCCCGAGCACTGAGCACCCAGCACCCTGAGCACTGAGCACCCAGCACCCCGAGTACTGAGCACCGAGCACCCCGAGAACTGAGCACCCAGCACCCCGAGCACTGAGAACTGAGCACCCTGAGCACTGAGCACCCAGCACTCTGAGCACTGAGCACCCAGCACCTTGAGTACTGAGCACTGAGCACCCCGAGCACTGAGCACCCAGCACCCTGAGTACTGAGCACAAAGCTCCCCGAGCACTAAGCACCCTGAGTACTGAGCACCCAGCACCCTGAGTACTGAGCACCCAGCACCCTGAGCACTGAGCACCCAGCACCCTGAGTACTGAGCACCGAGCACCCCGAGCACTGAGCACCCAGCACCCCGAGCACTGAGCACCCAGCACCCTGAGTAATGAGCACCCAGCACCCCGAGAATGAGCACCCAGCACCATGAGTACTGAGGACGGAGCATCCTGAGCACTGAGCACCCAGCACCCTGAGTACTGAGCACCAAGCACCCTGAGTACTGAGCACCCAGCACCCTGAGTACTGAGCACCCAGCACCCTGAGTACTGAGCACCCAGCACTCCGAGCACTGAGCACCCAGCACCCCGAGCACTGAGCACCCAGCACCCCGAGCACTGAGCACTGAGCACCCTGAGCACTGAGCACCCAGCACCCCGAGTACTGAGCACTGAGCACCCTGAGTACTGAGAACCCAGCACCCTGAGCACTGAGCACCCTGCACCCTGAGCACTGAGCACCAGCACCCTGAGTACTGAGCACCCAGCACCCTGAGCACTGAGCACCCAGCACCCTGAGTACTGAGCACCGAGCACCCCGAGTACTGAGCACCAGCACCCTGAGCACTGAGCACCCAGCACCCTGCGTACTGAGCACCGAGCACCCCGAGCACTGAGCACCCAGCACCCTGAGCACTGAGCACCCTTAGTACTGAGCACTGAGAACCCTGAGTACTGAGCACTGAGCACCCTGAGTACTGAGCACCCAGCACCCTGAGTACTGAGCACCCAGCACCCTGAGCAATGATCACCCTGAGTACTGAGCACCCAGCACCTTGAGAACTGAGCACCGAGCACCTCGAGCACTGAGCACCCAGCACCCCGAGCACTGAGCACCCAGCACCCCGAGCACTGAGCACGCAGCACCCTGAGCACTGAGCACCCAGCACCCCGAGCACTGAGCACCCAGCACCCCGAGCACTGAGCACCCAGCACCCCGAGCACTGAGCACTGAGCACCCTGCGTACTGAGCACTGAGGACCCTGAGTACTGAGCACCGAGCACCCTGAGTACTGAGCACCCAGCACATTGAGCACTGAGCACCGAGCACCCTGAGTATTGAGCACCCAGCACACCGAGTACTGAGCACCCAGCACCCTGAGTACTGAGCACCCAGCACCCCGAGCACTGAGCACCGAGCACCCCGAGCACTGAGCACCCAGCACCCTGAGTACTGAGCACCCAGCACCCCGAGCACTGAGCACCCAGCACCCTGAGTACTGAGCACCGAGCACCCTGAGTACTGAGCACCCAGCACCCTGAGTACTGAGCACCCAGCGTACTGAGCACCGAGCACCCAGCACCCTGAGTACTGAGCACCCAGCACCCTGAGCACTGAGCACCCAGCACCCTGAGTACTGAGCACTGAGCACCCTGAGTACTGAGCACCGAGCACCCCGAGCACTGAGCACCCAGCACCCCGAGCACCGAGCACCCAGCACCCTGAGTACTGAGCACCCAGCACCCTGAGCACTGAGCACCCAGCACCCTGAGCACTGAGCACCCAGCACCCTGAGTACTGTGCACCCAACGTAATGAGCACCGAGCACCCTGAGCACTGAGCACCCAGCACCCTGAGTACTGAGCACCCAGCACCCTGAGCAATGAGCACCCTGAGTACTGAGCACCCAGCACATTGAGCACTGAGCACCGAGCACCCTGAGCACTGAGCACCCAGCACAATGAGTACTGAGCACCAAGCACCCCGAGTACTGAGCACCCAGCACCCTGATCACTGAGCACCCAGCACTCTGAGCACTGAGCACCCAGCACCTTGAGTACTGAGCACCGAGCACCCCGAGCACTGAGCACCCAGCACCCTGAGCACTGAGCACCCAGCACCCCGAGCACTGATCACCCAGAACCCTGAGTACTGAGCACCCAGCACCCTGAGCACTGAGCACCCAGCAGCCTGAGTACTGAGCACCCAGCACCCTGAGTACTGAGCAACCAGCACCCTGAGCACTGAGCACTGAGCACCCAGCATCCTGAGCACTGAGCACTGAGCACCCAGCACCCCGAGTACTGAGCACCCAGCACCCTGAGCACTGAGCACCCTGAGGATTGAGCACCGAGCACCCTGAGCACTGAGCACCCAGCACCCTGAGTACTGAGCACCGATCACCCTGAGCACTGAGCACCCAGCACCCTGAGCACTGAGCACCCAGCACCCCGAGCACTGAGCACCCAGCACCCTGAGTACTGAGCACGCAGCACCCTGAGCACTGAGCACCCAGCACCCCGAGCACTGAGTACCCAGCACCCCGAGCACTGAGCACCCAGCACCCTGAGCACTGAGCACCCAGCACCCTGAGTACTGAGCACCGAGCACCCCGAGTACTGAGCACCCAACACCCCGAGCACTGAGCACCCAGCACCCCGAGCACTGAGCACCCAGCACACCGAGCACTCAGCACCCAGCACCCCGAGCACCGAGCACCATGAGTATTAATCACCGAGCACCCTGAGCACTGAGCACCCAGCACCCCGAGCACTGAGCTCCCAGCACCCTGAGTACTGAGCACCCAGCACCCTGAGCACTGAGCACCGAGCACCCTGAGCACTGAGCACACAGCACCCTGAGCACTGAGCACCCAGCACCCTGAGCACTGAGCACCCAGCACCCTGAGCACTGAGCACACAGCACCCTGAGCACTGAGCACCCAGCATCCCGAGCACTGAGCACCCAGCACCCTGAGCACTGAGCACCCAGCACCCTGAGTACTGAGCATCCAGCACACCGAGCACCGAGCACCGAGCACCCTGAGTACTGAGCACTGAGCACCCAGCACCCCGAGCACTGAGCACTCAGCACCCTGTGTACTGAGCACTGAGTACCCAGCACCCCGAGCACTGAGCACCCAGCACCCTGAGCACTGAGCAACCTGAGTACTGGGCACCCAGCACCCTGAGCACTGAGCACCCAGCACCCCGAGCCCTGAGCAACCAGCACCCAGAGCACTGAGCACTGAGCACCATGAGTACTGAGCACTGAGCACCCTGAGCACTGAGCACCGAGCACCCTGAGTACTGAGCACTGAGCACGCTGAGCACTGAGCACCCAGCACCCTGAGTACTGAGCACCCAGCACCCTGAGCACTGAGGACCGAGCACCCTGAGTACTAAGCACCCAGCAACCTGAGTACTGAGCACCCAGCACCCTGAGCACTGAGCACCCAGCACGCTGAGTACTGAGCACTGAGCACCCTGAGTACTGAGCACCAAGCACCCTGAGCACTGAGCACCCAGCACGCTGAGTACTGAGCACTGAGCACCCTGAGTACTGAGCACCGTGCACCCAGAGTACTGAGCACCCAGCACTCTGAACACTGAGCACGCAGCACCCTGAGCACTGAGCACCCAGCACCCCGAGCACTGAGCACCCAGCACCCCGAGCACTGAGCACCCAGAACCCCGAGCACTGAGCACTGAGCACCCTGCGTACTGAGCACTGAGGACCCTGAGTACTGAGCACCGAGCACCCTGAGTACTGAGCACCCAGCACATTGAGCACTGAGCACCGAGCACCCTGAGTATTGAGCACCCAGCACAACGAGTAATGAGCACCCAGCACCCTGAGTACTGAGCACCCAGCACCCCGAGCACTGAGCACCGAGCACCCCGAGCACTGAGCACCCAGCACCCTGAGTACTGAGCACCCAGCACCCCGAGCACTGAGCACCCAGCACCCTGAGTACTGAGCACCGAGCACCCTGAGTACTGAGCACCCAGCACCCTGAGTACTGAGCACCCAGCGTACTGAGCACCGAGCACCCAGCACCCTGAGTACTGAGCACCCAGCACCCTGAGCACTGAGCACCCAGCACCCTGAGTACTGAGCACTGAGCACCCTGAGTACTGAGCACCGAGCACCCCGAGCACTGAGCACCCAGCACCCCGAGCACCGAGCACCCAGCACCCTGAGTACTGAGCACCCAGCACCCTGAGCACTGAGCACCCAGCACCCTGAGCACTGAGCACCCAGCACCCTGAGTACTGAGCACCCAACGTACTGAGCACCGAGCACCCTGAGCACTGAGCACCCAGCACCCTGAGTACTGAGCACCCAGCACCCTGTGCAATGAGCACCCTGAGTACTGAGCACCCAGCACATTGAGCACTGAGCACCGAGCACCCCGAGCACTGAGCACCCAGCACCCGGAGTACTGAGCACCCAGGACCCTGAGTACTAAGCACCGAGCACCCAGAGTACTTAGCACCCAGCACCCTGAGCACTGAACACACAGCACCCTGACTACTGAGCACCCGGAGCACTGAGCACCCAGCACCCTGAGTACTGAGCAGCGAGCACCCCGAGCACTGAGCACCGAGCACCCCGAGCACTGAGCACCCAGCACCCTGAGCACTGAGCACCCAGCACCCTGAGTACTGAGCACCCAGCACCCTGAGTACTGAGCACACAGCACCCCGAGCACTGAGTACCCAGCACCCTGAGCACTGAGCACCCAGCACCCTGAGCACTGAGCACCCAGCACCCTGAGCACTGAGCACCCAGCACCCTGAGTACTGAGCACTGAGCACCCAGCACCCCGAGCACTGAGCACCCAGCAACCTGAGTACTGAGCACTGAGCACCCAGCACCCCGAGCACTGAGCACCCAGCACCCTGAGCACTGAGCACCCAGCACCCGAGTACTGAGCACCCAGCACCCTGAGTACTGAGCACCCAGTACCCCGAGCACTGAGCACCCAGCACCCTGAGTACTGAGGACCCAGCACCCTGAGCACTGAGCACCGAGCACCCAGAGCACTGAGCACCCAGCACCCTGAGGACTGAGCACCCAGCACCCCGAGCACTGAGCACCCAGCACCCTGAGCACTGAGCACCCTGAGTACTGATCACTGAGCACCCTGCGTACTGAGCAATGAGCACCCTGAGTATTGAGCACCCAGCACACTGAGTACTGAGCACCCAGCAACCTGAGCACTGAGCACCGAGCACCCTGAGCACTGAGCACCCAGCACCCTGAGCACTGAGCACCCAGCACCCTGAGCACTGAGCACCCAGCACCCTGAATACTGAGCACCCTGAGTACTGAGCACCCAGCACCCTGAGCACTGAGCAATCAGCACCCCAAGCACTGAGCACCCAGCACCCTGAGCACTGCGCACCATGAGTACTGAGCACTGAGCACCCTGAGTACTGAGCACTGAGCACCCTGAGTACTGAGCACCCAGCACCCTGAGTACTGAGCACCCAGCACCCTGAGCAATGAGCACCCTGAGTACTGAGCACCCAGCACCCTGAGCACTGAGCACCGAGCACCCCGAGAACTGAGCACCCAGCACCCGGAGTACTGAGCACCCAGCACCCTGAGTACTGAGCACCGAGCACCCTGAGTACTGAGCACCCAGTACCCTGAGCACTGAACACACAGCACCCTGAGTACTGAGCACCCAGAGCACTGAGCACCCAGCACCCTGAGCACTGAGGACCCAGCACCCTGAGAACTGAGCACCCAGCACCCTGAGCACTGAGCACCCAGCACCCTGAGTACTGAGCACCCAGCACCCTGAGCACTGAGCACCCAGCACCCTGAGTACTGAGCATCCAGCACCCCGAGCACTGAGCAGCCAGCACCCTGAGTACTGAGCACTGAGCACCCAGCACCCCGAGCACTGAGCACCCAGCACCCTGGGCACTGAGCACCCTGAGTACTGAGCACCCAGCACCCTGAGTACTGAGCATCCAGCACCCCGAGCACTGAGCACCCAGCACCCTGAGCACTGAGCACCCAGCACCCTGAGTACTGAGCAACCAGCACCCTGAGCACTGAGCACTGAGCACCCAGCATCCTGAGCACTGAGCACTGAGCACCCAGCACCCCGAGCACTGAGCACCCAGCACCCTGAGCACTGAGCACCCTGAGGATTGAGCACCGAGCACCCTGAGCACTGAGCACCCAGCACCCTGAGTACTGAGCACCGATCACCCTGAGCACTGAGCACCCAGCACCCTGAGCACTGAGCACCCAGCACCCCGAGCACTGAGCACCCAGCACCTTGAGTACTGAGCACGCAGCACCCTGAGCACTGAGCACCCAGCACCCCGAGCACTGAGGACCCAGCACCCCGAGCACTGAGCACCCAGCACCCTGAGCACTGAGCACCCAGCACCCTGAGTACTGAGCACCGAGCACCCCGAGTACTGAGCACCCAACACCCCGAGCACTGAGCACCCAGCACCCCGAGCACTGAGCACCCAGCACACCGAGCACTCAGCACCCAGCACCCCGAGCACCGAGCACCATGAGTATTAATCACCGAGCACCCTGAGCACTGAGCACCCAGCACCCCGAGCACTGAGCTCCCAGCACCCTGAGTACTGAGCACCCAGCACCCTGAGCACTGAGCACCGAGCACCCTGAGCACTGAGCACACAGCACCCTGAGCACTGAGCACCCAGCACCCTGAGCACTGAGCACCCAGCACCCTGAGCACTGAGCACACAGCACCCTGAGCACTGAGCACCCAGCATCCCGAGCACTGAGCACCCAGCACCCTGAGCACTGAGCACCCAGCACCCTGAGTACTGAGCATCCAGCACCCCGAGCACCGAGCACCGAGCACCCTGAGTACTGAGCACTGAGCACCCAGCACCCCGAGCACTGAGCACTCAGCACCCTGTGTACTGAGCACTGAGTACCCAGCACCCCGAGCACTGAGCACCCAGCACCCTGAGCACTGAGCAACCTGAGTACTGAGCACCCAGCACCCTGAGCACTGAGCACCCAGCACCCCGAGCCCTGAGCAACCAGCACCCAGAGCACTGAGCACTGAGCACCATGAGTACTGAGCACTGAGCACCCTGAGCACAGAGCACCGAGCACCCTGAGTACTGAGCACTGAGCACGCTGAGCACTGAGCACCCAGCACCCTGAGTACTGAGCACCCAGCACCGTGAGCACTGAGGACCGAGCACCCTGAGTACTAATCACCCAGCAACCTGAGTACTGAGCACCCAGCACCCTGAGCACTGAGCACCCAGCACGCTGAGTACTGAGCACTGAGCACCCTGAGTACTGAGCACCAAGCACCCTGAGCACTGAGCACCCAGCACGCTGAGTACTGAGCACTGAGCACCCTGAGTACTGAGCACCGTGCACCCAGAGTACTGAGCACCCAGCACTCTGAACACTGAGCACGCAGCACCCTGAGCACTGAGCACCCAGCACCCCGAGCACTGAGCACCCAGCACCCCGAGCACTGAGCACCCAGCACCCCGAGCACTGAGCACTGAGCACCCTGCGTACTGAGCACTGAGGACCCTGAGTACTGAGCACCGAGCACCCTGAGTACTGAGCACCCAGCACATTGAGCACTGAGCACCGAGCACCCTGAGTATTGAGCACCCAGCACACCGAGTACTGAGCACCCAGCACCCTGAGTACTGAGCACCCAGCACCCCGAGCACTGAGGACCGAGCACCCCGAGCACTGAGCACCCAGCACCCTGAGTACTGAGCACCCAGCACCCCGAGCACTGAGCACCCAGCACCCTGAGTACTGAGCACCGAGCACCCTGAGTACTGAGCACCCAGCTCCCTGAGTACTGAGCACCCAGCGTACTGAGCACCGAGCACCCAGCACCCTGAGTACTGAGCACCCAGCACCCTGAGCACTGAGCACCCAGCACCCTGAGTACTGAGCACTGAGCACCCTGAGTACTGAGCACCGAGCACCCCGAGCACTGAGCACCCAGCACCCCGAGCACCGAGCACCCAGCACCCTGAGTACTGAGCACCCAGCACCCTGAGCACTGAGCACCCAGCACCCTGAGCACTGAGCACACAGCACCCTGAGTACTGAGCACCCAACGTACTGAGCACCGAGCACCCTGAGCACTGAGCACCCAGCACCCTGAGTACTGAGCACCCAGCACCCTGTGCAATGAGCACCCTGAGTACTGAGCACCCAGCACATTGAGCACTGAGCACCGAGCACCCCGAGCACTGAGCACCCAGCACCCGGAGTACTGAGCACCCAGGACCCTGAGTACTAAGCACCGAGCACCCAGAGTACTTAGCACCCAGCACCCTGAGCACTGAACACACAGCACCCTGACTACTGAGCACCCGGAGCACTGAGCACCCAGCACCCTGAGTACTGAGCAGCGAGCACCCCGAGCACTGAGCACCCAGCACCCCGAGCACTGAGCACCCAGCACCCTGAGCACTGAGCACCCAGCACCCTGAGTACTGAGCACCCAGCACCCTGAGTACTGAGCACACAGCACCCCGAGCACTGAGTACCCAGCACCCTGTGCACTGAGCACCCAGCACCCTGAGCACTGAGCACCCAGAACCCTGAGCACTGAGCACCCAGCACCCTGAGTACTGAGCACTGAGCACCCAGCACCCCGAGCACTGAGCACCCAGCAACCTGAGTACTGAGCACTGAGCACCCAGCACCCCGAGCACTGAGCACCCAGCACCCTGAGCACTGAGCACCCAGCACCCGAGTACTGAGCACCCAGCACCCTGAGTACTGAGCACCCAGTACCCCGAGCACTGAGCACCCAGCACCCTGAGTACTGAGGACCCAGCACCCTGAGCACTGAGCAAAGAGCACCCTGAGCACTGAGCACCCAGCACCCTGAGGACTGAGCACCCAGCACCCCGAGCACTGAGCACCCAGCACCCTGAGCACTGAGCACAATGAGTACTGATCACTGAGCACCCTGCGTACTGAGCAATGAGCACCCTGAGTATTGAGCACCCAGCACACTGAGTACTGAGCACCCAGCAACCTGAGCACTGAGCACCGAGCACCCTGAGCACTGAGCACCCAGCACCCTGAGCACTGAGCACCCAGCACCCTGAGCACTGAGCACCCAGCACCCTGAATACTGAGCACCCTGAGTATTGAGCACCCAGCACCCTGAGCACTGAGCAATCAGCACCCCGAGCACTGAGCACCCAGCACCCTGAGCACTGCGCACCATGAGTACTGAGCACTGAGCACCCTGAGTACTGAGCACTGAGCACCCTGAGTACTGAGCACCCAGCACCCTGAGTACTGAGCACCCAGCACCCTGAGCAATGAGCACCCTGAGTACTGAGCACCCAGCACCCTGAGCACTGAGCACCGAGCACCCCGAGCACTGAGCACCCAGCACCCGGAGTACTGAGCACCCAGCACCCTGAGTACTGAGCACCGAGCACCCTGAGTACTGAGCACCCAGTACCCTGAGCACTGAACACACAGCACCCTGAGTACTGAGCACCCAGAGCACTGAGCACCCAGCACCCTGAGCACTGAGGACCCAGCACCCTGAGAACTGAGCACCCAGCACCCTGAGCACTGAGCACCCAGCACCCTGAGTACTGAGCACCCAGCACCCTGAGCACTGAGAACCCAGCACCCTGAGTACTGAGCATCCAGCACCCCGAGCACTGAGCAGCCAGCACCCTGAGTACTGAGCACTGAGCACCCAGCACCCCGAGCACTGAGCACCCAGCACCCTGGGCACTGAGCACCCTGAGTACTGAGCACCCAGCACCCTGAGTACTGAGCATCCAGCACACCGAGCACTGAGCACTCAGCACCCTGTGTACTGAGCACTGAGTAACCAGCACCCCGAGCACTGAGCACCCAGCACCCTGAGCACTGAGCACCCAGCACCCTGAGTACTGAGCATCCAGCACCCCGAGCACTAAGCACTCAGCACCCTGTGTACTGAGCACTGAGTACCCAGCACCCCGAGCACTGAGCACCCAGCACCCGGTGTACTGAGCACTGAGTAACCCCACACCCCGAGCACTGAGCACCCAGCACCCTGAGTACTGAGCACCCAGCACCCTGAGCACTGAGCACCCAGCACCCCGAGCACTGAGCACCCAGCACCCAGAGCACTGAGCACTGAGCACCATGAGTACTGAGCACTGAGCACCCTGAGCACTGAGCACCGAGCACCCTGAGTACTGAACACTGAGCACCCTGAGCACTGAGCACCCAGCACCCTGAGTACTGAGCACCCAGCACCCTGAGCACTGAGGACCGAGCACCCTGAGTACTAAGCACCCAGCACCCTGAGTACTGAGCACCCAGCACCCTGAGCACTGAGCACCCTGCACGCTGAGTACTGAGCACTGAGCACCCTGAGTACTGAGCACCGAGCACCCTGAGCACTGAGCACCCAGCACGCTGAGTACTGTGCACTGAGCACCCTGAGTACTGAGCACCGAGCACCCTGAGTACTGAGCACCCAGCACCCGGAGTACTGAGCACCCAGCACCCTGAGTACTAAGCACCGAGCACCCTGAGTACTGAGCACCCAGCACCCTGTGCACTGAACACACAGCACCCTGAGTACTGAGCACCTCGAGCACTGAGTACCAAGCACCCTGAGTACTGAGCACCGAGCACCCCGAGCACTGAGCACCCAGCACCCCGAGCACTGAGCACCCAGCACCCCGAGCACTGAGCACCCAGCACCCTGAGTACAGAGCACCCAGCACCCTGAGTACTGAGCACCCAGCACCCTGAGCACTGAGTACCCAGCACCCTGAGCACTGAGCACCCAGCACCCTGAGCACTGAGCACCCGGCACCCTGAGCACAGAGCACCCAGCACCCTGAGTACTGAGCACTGAGCACCCAGCACCCCGAGCACTGAGCACCCAGCACCCTGAGTACTAAGCACCCAGCACCCTGAGTACTGAGCACCCAGCACCCTGAGTACTGAGCACCCAGCTTACTGAGCACCGAGCACCCCGAGCACTGAGCACCCAGCACCCCGAGCACTGAGCACCCAGCACCCCGAGCACTGAGCACACAGCACCCTGAGTACTAAGCACCTAGCACCCTGAGTACTGAGCACCCAGTACCCTGAGCACTGAACACACAGCACCCTGAGTACTGAGCACCCCGAGCACTGAGCACCCAGCACGCTGAGCACTGAGGACACAGCACCCTGAGTACTGAGCACCCAGCACCCTGAGCCCTGAGCACCCAGCACCCTGAGTACTGAGCACCCAGCACCCTGAGCACTGAGCACCCAGCACCCTGAGTACTGAGCATCCAGCACCCCGAGCACCGAGCACCGAGCACCCTGAGTACTGAGCACTGAGCACCCAGCACCCCGAGCACTGAGCACTCAGCACCCTGTGTACTGAGCACTGAGTACCCAGCACCCCGAGCACTGAGCACCCAGCACCCTGAGCACTGAGCAACCTGAGTACTGAGCACCCAGCACCCTGAGCACTGAGCACCCAGCACCCCGAGCCCTGAGCAACCAGCACCCAGAGCACTGAGCACTGAGCACCCTGAGTACTGAGCACTGAGCACACTGAGCACTGAGCACCGAGCACCCTGAGTATTGAGCACTGAGCACGCTGAGCACTGAGCACCCAGCACCCTGAGTACTGAGCACCCAGCACCCTGAGCACTGAGGACCGAGCACCCTGAGTACTAAGCACCCAGCACCCTGAGTACTGAGCACCCAGCACCCTGAGCACTGAGCACCCAGCACGCTGAGTACTGAGCACTGAGCACCCTGAGTACTGAGCACCAAGCACCCTGAGCATTGAGCACCAAGCACGCTGAGTAATGAGCACTGAGCACCCTGAGTTCTGAGCACTGAGCACCCAGAGTACTGAGCACCCAGCACTCTGAGCACTGAGCACGCAGCACCCTGAGCACTGAGCACCCAGCACCCCGAGCACTGAGCACCGAGCACCCCGAGCACTGAGCACCCAGCACCCCGAGCACTGAGCACTGAGCACCCTGCATACTGAGCACTGAGGACCCTGAGTACTGAGCACCGAGCACCCTGAGTACTGAGCACCCAGCACACCGAGCACTGAGCACCGAGCACCCTGAGTACTGAGCACCCAGCACACCGAGTACTGAGCACCCAGCACCCTGAGTACTGAGCACCCAGCACCCCGAGCACTGAGCACCGAGCACCCCGAGCACTGAGCACCCAGCACCCTGAGTTCTGAGCACCCAGCACCCCGAGCACTGAGCACCCAGCACCCTGAGTACTGAGCACCGAGCACCCTGAGTACTGAGCACCCAGCAACCTGAGTACTGAGCACCCAGCGTACTGAGCACCGAGCACCCAGCACCCTGAGTACTGAGCACCCAGCACCCTGAGCACTGAGCACCCAGCACCCTGAGTACTGAGCACTGGGCACCCTGAGTACTGAGCACCGAGCACCCCGAGCACTGAGCACCCAGCACCCCGAGCACCGAGCACCCAGCACCCTGAGCACTGAGCACCCAGCACCCTGAGCACTGAGCACCCAGCACCCTGAGTACTGGGCACCCAGCACCCTGAGTACTGAGCACCCAACGTACTGAGCACCGAGCAAGCTGAGCACTGAGCACCCAGCACCCTGAGTACTGAGCACCCAGCACCCTGAGCAATGAGCACCCTGAGTATTGAGCACCCAGCACATTGAGCACTGAGCACCGAGCACCCCGAGCACTGAGCACCCAGCACCCTGAGCACTGAGCACCCTGAGTACTGAGCACCCAGCACCCTGAGTACTGAGCATCCAGCACCCCGAGCACTGAGCACTCAGCACCCTGTGTACTGAGCACTGAGTAACCAGCACCCCGAGCACTGAGCACCCAGCACCCTGAGCACTGAGCACCCTGCACCCTGAGCACTGAGCACCCAGCACCCTGAGTACTGAGCATCCAGCACCCTGAGCACTAAGCACTCAGCACCCTGTGTACTGAGCACTGAGTACCCAGCACCCCGAGCACTGAGCACCCAGCACCCTGTGTACTGAGCACTGAGTAACCAGCACCCCGAGCACTGAGCACCCAGCACCCTGAGTACTGAGCACCCAGCACCCTGAGTACTGAGCACTCAGCACCCTGAGCAATGAGCACCCTGAGTATTGAGCACCCAGCACATTGAGCACTGAGCACCCAGCACCCCGAGCACTGAGCACCCAGCACCCGGAGTACTGAGCACCCAGCACCCTGAGTACTAAGCACCGAGCACCCTGAGTACTGAGCACCCAGCACCCTGAGCACTGAACACACAGCACCCTGAGTACTGAGCACCCGGAGCACTGAGCACCCAGGACCCTGAGTACTGAGGTGCGAGCACCCCGAGCACTGAGCACCCAACACCCCAAGCACTGAACACCAAGCACCCCGAGCACTGAGCACCCAGCACCCTGAGTTCTGAGCACCCAGCACCCTGAGTACTGAGCACCCAGCACCCCGAGCACTGAGTACCCAGCACCCTGAGCACTGAGCACCCAGCACCCTGAGCACTGAGCACCCAGCACCCTGAGTACTGAGCACTGAGCACCCAGCACCCCGAGCACTGAGCACCCAGCAACCTGAGTACTGAGCACTGAGCACCAAGCACCCCGAGCACTGAGCACCCAGCACCCTGAGCACTGAGCACCCAGCACCCGAGTACTGAGCACCCAGCACCCTGAGTACTGAGCACCCAGTACCCCGAGCACTGAGCACCCAGCACCCTGAGTACTGAGCACCCAGCCCCCTGAGCACTGAGCACCGAGCACCCTGAGCACTGAGCACCCAGCACCCTGAGGACTGAGCACCCAGCACCCCGAGCACTGAGCTCCCAGCACCCTGAGCACTGAGCACCCTGAGTACTGAGCACTGAGCACCCTGCGTACTGAGCAATGAGCACCCTGAGTATTGAGCACCCAGCACACTGAGTACTGAGCACCCAGCAACCTGAGCACTGAGCACCGAGCACCCTGAGCACTGAGCACCCAGCACCCTGAGCACTGAGCACCCAGCACCCAGAGCACTGAGCACCCAGCACCCTGAATACTGAGCACCCTGAGTACTGAGCACCCAGCACCCTGAGCACTGAGCACCCAGCACCCCGAGCACTGAGCACCCAGCACCCTGAGCACTGCGCACCATGAGTACTGAGCACTGACCACCCTGAGTACTGAGCACTGAGCACCATGAGTAATGAGCACCCAGCACCCTGATTACTGAGCACCCAGCACCCTGAGCAATGAGCACCCTGAGTACTGAGCACCCAGCACCCTGAGCACTGAGCACCGAGCACCCCGAGCACTGAGCACCCAGCACCCGGAGTACTGAGCACCCAGCACCCTGAGTACTAAGCACCGAGCACCCTGAGTACTGAGCACCCAGTACCCTGAGCACTGAACACACAGCACCCTGAGTACTGAGCACCCAGCACCCTGAGCACTGAGCACCAAGCACCCCGAGCACTGAGCACCCAGCACCCTGAGTACTGAGCACCCAGCACCCTGAGCACTGAGCACCCAGCACCATGAGCACTGAGCACCCAACACCCTGAGTAGTGAGCACCCAGCACCCTGAGTACTGAGCATCCAGCACCCCGAGCACTGAGCACCCAGCACCCTGAGAACTGAGCACCCAGCACCCTGAGCACTGAGCACCCAGCACCCTGAGTACTGAGCACCCAGCACCCTGAGCACTGAGCACCCAGCACCCTGAGTACTGAGCATCCAGCACCCCGAGCACTGAGCAGCCAGCACCCTGAGTACTGAGCACTGAGCACCCAGCACCCCGAGCACTGAGCACCCAGCACCCTGAGCACTGAGCACCCTGAGTACTGAGCACCCAGCACCCTGAGTACTGAGCATCCAGCACCCCGAGCACTGAGCACTCAGCACCCTGTGTACTGAGCACTGAGTAACCAGCACCCCGAGCACTGAGCACCCAGCACCCTGTGTACTGAGCACTGAGTAACCAGCACCCCGAGCACTGAGCACCCAGCACCCTGAGTACTGAGCACCCAGCACCCTGAGCACTGAGCACCCAGCACCCCGAGCACTGAGCACCCAGCACCCAGAGCACTGAGCACTGAGCACCCTGAGTACTGAGCACTGAGCACCCTGAGCACTGAGCACCTAGCACCCTGAGTACTGATCACTGAGCACCCTGAGCACTGAGCACCCAGCACCCTGAGTACTTAGCACCCAGCACCCTGAGCACTGAGGACCGAGCACCCTGAGTACTAAGCACCCAGCACCCTGAGTACTGAGCACCCAGCACCCTGAGCACTGAGCACCCAGCACGCTGAGTACTGAGCACTGAGCACCCTGAGTACTGAGCACCGAGCACCCTGAGCACTGAGCACCCAGCACGCTGAGTACTGTGCACTGAGCACCCTGAGTACTGAGCACCGAGCACCCTGAGTACTGAGCACCCAGCACCCGGAGTACTGAGCACCCAGCACCCTGAGTACTAAGCACCGAGCACCCTGAGTACTGAGCACCCAGCACCCTGAGCACTGAACACACAGCACCCTGAGTACTGAGCACCTCGAGCACTGAGTACCAAGCACCCTGAGTACTGAGCACCGAGCACCCCGAGCACTGAGCACCCAGCACCCCGAGCACTGAGCACCCAGCACCCCGAGCACTGAGCACCCAGCACCCTGAGTACAGAGAACCAGCTCCCTGAGTACTGAGCACCCAGCACCCTGAGCACCGAGCACCCAGCACCCTGAGCACTGAGCACCCAGCACCCTGAGCACTGAGCACCCAGCACCCTGAGCACTGAGCACCCAGCACCCTGAGTACTGAGCACTGAGCACCCAGCACCCCGAGCACTGCTCACCCAGCACCCTGAGTACTAAGCACCCAGCACCCTGAGTACTGAGCACCGAGCACCCCGAGCACTGAGCACCCAGCACCCGGAGCACTGAGCACCCAGCGCCCCGAGCACTGAGCACCCAGCTCCCCGAGCACTGAGCACCCAGCACCCCGAGCACTGAGCACTGAGCACCCTGCGTACTGAGCACTGAGCACCCTGAGTACTGAGCACTGAGCACCCTGAGTACTGAGCACCCAGCACACCGAGTACTGAGCACCCAGCACCCTGAGTACTGAGCACCCAGCACCCGGAGCACTGAGCACCGAGCACCCCGAGCACTGAGCACCCAGCACCCTGAGTACTGAGCACCCAGCACCCCGAGCACTGAGCACCCAGCACTCTGAGTACTGAGCACCGAGCACCCTGAGTACTGAGCACCCAGCACCCTGAGTACCGAGCACCCAGCGTACTGAGCACCGAGCACCCAGCACCCTGAGTACTGAGCACCCAGCACCCTGAGCACTGAGCACCCAGCACCCTGAGTACTGAGCACTGAGCACCCTGAGTACTGAGCACCGAGCACCCCGAGCACTGAGCACCCAGCACACCGAGCACCGAGCACCCAGCACCCTGAGCACTGAGCACCCAGCACCCTGAGTACTGAGCACCCAACGTACTGAGCACCGAGCACCCTGAGCACTGAGCACACAGCACCCTGAGTACTGAGCACCCAGCAACCTGAGCAATGAGCACCCTGAGTACTGAGCACCCAGCACATTAAGCACTGAGCACCGAGCATCCCGAGCACTGAGCACCCAGCACCCGGAGTACTGAGCACCCAGCACCCTGAGCACTGAACACACAGCACCCTGAGTACTGAGCACCCGGAGCACTGAGCACCCAGCACCCTGAGTACTGAGCAGCGAGCACCCCGAGCACTGAGCACCCAGCACCCCGAGCACTGAGCACCCAGCACCCCGAGCACTGAGCACCCAGCACCCTGAGTACTGAGCACCCAGCACCCTGAGTACTGAGCACCCAGCACCCCGAGCACTGAGTACCCAGCACCCTGAGCACTGAGCACCCAGCACCCTGAGCACTGAGCACCCAGCACCCTGAGCACTGAGCACCCAGCACCCTGAGAACTGAGCAGCCAACATAATGAGCAGCGAGCACCCTGAGCACTGAGCACGCAGCACCCTGAGTACTGAGCTCCGAGCACCCCGAGCACTGAGCACATAGCACCCTGAGTACTGAGCACCCAGCACCCTCAGCAATGAGCACCCTGAGTACTGAGCAACGAGCACCCCGAGCACTGAGCACCCAGCACCCCGAGCACTGAGCACCCAGAACCCTGAGCACTGAGGACCGAGCACCCTGAGTACTAAGCACCCAGCACCCTGAGTACTGAGCACCCAGCAGCCTGAGCAATGAGCACCCTGAGTACTGAGCACCCAGCACCCTGATCACTGAGCACCCAGCACTCTGAGCACTGAGCACCCAGCACCTTGAGTACTGAGCACCGAGCACCCCGAGCACTGAGCACCCAGCACCCTGAGTACTGAGCACCCAGTACCCCGAGCACTGAGCACCCAGCACCCTGAGTACTGAGGACCCAGCACCCTGAGCACTGAGCAAAGAGCACCCTGAGCACTGAGCACCCAGCACCCTGAGGACTGAGCACCCAGCACCCCGAGCACTGAGCACCCAGCACCCTGAGCACTGAGCACCCTGAGTACTGATCACTGAGCACCCTGCGTACTGAGCAATGAGCACCCTGAGTATTGAGCACCCAGCACACTGAGTACTGAGCACCCAGCAACCTGAGCACTGAGCACCGAGCACCCTGAGCACTGAGCACCCAGCACCCTGAGAACTGAGCACCCAGCACCCTGAATACTGAGCACCCTGAGTACTGAGCACCCAGCACCCTGAGCACTGAGCAATCAGCACCCCGAGCACTGAGCACCCAGCACCCTGAGCACTGCGCACCATGAGTACTGAGCACTGAGCACCCTGAGTACTGAGCACTGAGCACCCTGAGTACTGAGCACCCAGCACCCTGAGTACTGAGCACCCAGCACCCTGAGCAATGAGCACCCTGAGTACTGAGCACCCAGCACCCTGAGCACTGAGCACCGAGCACCCCGAGCACTGAGCACCCAGCACCCGGAGTACTGAGCACCCAGCACCCTGAGTACTGAGCACCGAGCACCCTGAGTACTGAGCACCCAGTACCCTGAGCACTGAACACACAGCACCCTGAGTACTGAGCACCCAGAGCACTGAGCACCCAGCACCCTGAGCACTGAGGAACCAGCACCCGGAGAACTGAGCACCCAGCACCCTGAGCATTGAGCACCCAGCACCCTGAGTACTGAGCACCCAGCACCCTGAGCACTGAGCACCCAGCACCCTGAGCACTGAGCATCCAGCACCCCGAGCACTGAGCAGCCAGCACCCTGAGTACTGAGCACTGAGCACCCAGCACCCCGAGCACTGAGCACCCAGCACCCTGGGCACTGAGCACCCTGAGTACTGAGCACCCAGCACCCTGAGTACTGAGCATCCAGCACCCCGAGCACTGAGCACTCAGCACCCTGTGTACTGAGCACTGAGTAACCAGCACCCCGAGCACTGAGCACCCAGCACCCTGAGCACTGAGCACCCAGCACCCTGAGTACTGAGCATCCAGCACCCCGAGCACTAAGCACTCAGCACCCTGTGTACTGAGCACTGAGTACCCAGCACTCCGAGCACTGAGCACCCAGCACCCGGTGTACTGAGCACTGAGTAACCAGCACCCCGAGCACTGAGCACCCAGCACCCTGAGTACTGAGCACCCAGCACCCTGAGCACTGAGCACCCAGCACCCCGAGCACTGAGCACCCAGCACCCAGAGCACTGAGCACTGAGCACCATGAGTACTGAGCACTGAGCACCCTGAGCACTGAGCACCGAGCACCCTGAGTACTGAACACTGAGCACCCTGAGCACTGAGCACCCAGCACCCTGAGTACTGAGCACCCAGCACCCTGAGCACTGAGGACCGAGCACCCTGAGTACTAAGCACCGAGCACCCTGAGTACTGAGCACCCAGCACCCTGAGCACTGAGCACCCTGCACGCTGAGTACTGAGCACTGAGCACCCTGAGTACTGAGCACCGAGCACCCTGAGCACTGAGCACCCAGCACGCTGAGTACTGTGCACTGAGCACCCTGAGTACTGAGCACCGAGCACCCTGAGTACTGAGCACCCAGCACCCGGAGTACTGAGCACCCAGCACCCTGAGTACTAAGCACCGAGCACCCTGAGTACTGAGCACCCAGCACCCTGAGCACTGAACACACAGCACCCTGAGTACTGAGCACCTCGAGCACTGAGTACCAAGCACCCTGAGTACTGAGCACCGAGCACCCCGAGCACTGAGCACCCAGCACCCCGAGCACTGAGCACCCAGCACCCCGAGCACTGAGCACCCAGCACCCTGAGTACAGAGCACCCAGCACCCTGAGTACTGAGCACCCAGCACCCTGAGCACTGAGTACCCAGCACCCTGAGCACTGAGCACCCAGCACCCTGAGCACTGAGCACCCGGCACCCTGAGCACAGAGCACCCAGCACCCTGAGTACTGAGCACTGAGCACCCAGCACCCCGAGCACTGAGCACCCAGCACCCTGAGTACTAAGCACCCAGCACCCTGAGTACTGAGCACCCAGCACCCTGAGTACTGAGCACCCAGCTTACTGAGCACCGAGCACCCCGAGCACTGAGCACCCAGCACCCCGAGCACTGAGCACCCAGCACCCCGAGCACTGAGCACACAGCACCCTGAGTACTAAGCACCTAGCACCCTGAGTACTGAGCACCCAGTACCCTGAGCACTGAACACACAGCACCCTGAGTACTGAGCACCCCGAGCACTGAGCACCCAGCACGCTGAGCACTGAGGACACAGCACCCTGAGTACTGAGCACCCAGCACCCTGAGCCCTGAGCACCCAGCACCCTGAGTACTGAGCACCCAGCACGCTGAGCACTGAGGACACAGCACCCTGAGTACTGAGCATCCAGCACCCCGAGCACCGAGCACCGAGCACCCTGAGTACTGAGCACTGAGCACCCAGCACCCCGAGCACTGAGCACTCAGCACCCTGTGTACTGAGCACTGAGTACCCAGCACCCCGAGCACTGAGCACCCAGCACCCTGAGCACTGAGCAACCTGAGTACTGAGCACCCAGCACCCTGAGCACTGAGCACCCAGCACCCCGAGCCCTGAGCAACCAGCACCCAGAGCACTGAGCACTGAGCACCCTGAGTACTGAGCACTGAGCACACTGAGCACTGAGCACCGAGCACCCTGAGTATTGAGCACTGAGCACGCTGAGCACTGAGCACCCAGCACCCTGAGTACTGAGCACCCAGCACCCTGAGCACTGAGGACCGAGCACCCTGAGTACTAAGCACCCAACACCCTGAGTACTGAGCACCCAGCACCCTGAGCACTGAGCACCCAGCACGCTGAGTACTGAGCACTGAGCACCCTGAGTACTGAGCACCAAGCACCCTGAGCATTGAGCACCAAGCACGCTGAGTAATGAGCACTGAGCACCCTGAGTTCTGAGCACTGAGCACCCAGAGTACTGAGCACCCAGCACTCTGAGCACTGAGCACGCAGCACCCTGAGCACTGAGCACCCAGCACCCCGAGCACTGAGCACCGAGCACCCCGAGCACTGAGCACCCAGCACCCCGAGCACTGAGCACTGAGCACCCTGCGTACTGAGCACTGAGGACCCTGAGTACTGAGCACCGAGCACCCTGAGTACTGAGCACCCAGCACACCGAGCACTGAGCACCGAGCACCCTGAGTACTGAGCACCCAGCACACCGAGTACTGAGCACCCAGCACCCTGAGTACTGAGCACCCAGCACCCCGAGCACTGAGCACCGAGCACCCCGAGCACTGAGCACCCAGCACCCTGAGTTCTGAGCACCCAGCACCCCGAGCACTGAGCACCCAGCACCCTGAGTACTGAGCACCGAGCACCCTGAGTACTGAGCACCCAGCAACCTGAGTACTGAGCACCCAGCGTACTGAGCACCGAGCACCCAGCACCCTGAGTACTGAGCACCCAGCACCCTGAGCACTGAGCACCCAGCACCCTGAGTACTGAGCACTGGGCACCCTGAGTACTGAGCACCGAGCACCCCGAGCACTGAGCACCCAGCACCCCGAGCACCGAGCACCCAGCACCCTGAGCACTGAGCACCCAGCACCCTGAGCACTGAGCACCCAGCACCCTGAGTACTGGGCACCCAGCACCCTGAGTACTGAGCACCCAACGTACTGAGCACCGAGCACGCTGAGCACTGAGCACCCAGCACCCTGAGTACTGAGCACCCAGCACCCTGAGCAATGAGCACCCTGAGTATTGAGCACCCAGCACATTGAGCACTGAGCACCGAGCACCCCGAGCACTGAGCACCCAGCACCCTGAGCACTGAGCACCCTGAGTACTGAGCACCCAGCACCCTGAGTACTGAGCATCCAGCACCCCGAGCACTGAGCACTCAGCACCCTGTGTACTGAGCACTGAGTAACCAGCACCCCGAGCACTGAGCACCCAGCACCCTGAGCACTGAGCACCCTGCACCCTGAGCACTGAGCACCCAGCACCCTGAGTACTGAGCATCCAGCACCCTGAGCACTAAGCACTCAGCACCCTGTGTACTGAGCACTGAGTACCCAGCACCCCGAGCACTGAGCACCCAGCACCCTGTGTACTGAGCACTGAGTAACCAGCACCCCGAGCACTGAGCACCCAGCACCCTGAGTACTGAGCACCCAGCACCCTGAGTACTGAGCACTCAGCACCCTGAGCAATGAGCACCCTGAGTATTGAGCACCCAGCACATTGAGCACTGAGCACCCAGCACCCCGAGCACTGAGCACCCAGCACCCGGAGTACTGAGCACCCAGCACCCTGAGTACTAAGCACCGAGCACCCTGAGTACTGAGCACCCAGCACCCTGAGCACTGAGCACCCAGCACCCTGAGTACTGAGCATCCAGCACCCCGAGCACTGAGCAGCCAGCACCCTGAGTACTGAGCACTGAGCACCCAGCACCCCGAGCACTGAGCACTCAGCACCCTGAGCACTGAGCACCCTGAGTACTGAGCACCCAGCACCCTGAGTACTGAGCATCCAGCACCCCGAGCACTGAGCACTCAGCACCCTGTGTACTGAGCACTGAGTAACCAGCACCCCGAGCACTGAGCACCCAGCACCCTGTGTACTGAGCACTGAGTAACCAGCACCCTGAGCACTGAGCACCCAGCACCCTGAGTACTGAGCACCCAGCACCCTGAGCACTGAGCAGCCAGCACCCCGAGCACTGAGCACCCAGCACCCAGAGCACTGAGCACTGAGCACCCTGAGTACTGAGCACTGAGCACCCTGAGCACTGAGCACCTAGCACCCTGAGTACTGATCACTGAGCACCCTGAGCACTGAGCACCCAGCACCCTGAGTACTTAGCACCCAGCACCCTGAGCACTGAGGACCGAGCACCCTGAGTACTAAGCACCCAGCACCCTGAGTACTGAGCACCCAGCACCCTGAGCACTGAGCACCCAGCACGCTGAGTACTGAGCACTGAGCACCCTGAGTACTGAGCACCGAGCACCCTGAGCACTGAGCACCCAGCACGCTGAGTACTGTGCACTGAGCACCCTGAGTACTGAGCACCGAGCACCCTGAGTACTGAGCACCCAGCACCCGGAGTACTGAGCACCCAGCACCCTGAGTACTAAGCACCGAGCACCCTGAGTACTGAGCACCCAGCACCCTGAGCACTGAACACACAGCACCCTGAGTACTGAGCACCTCGAGCACTGAGTACCAAGCACCCTGAGTACTGAGCACCGAGCACCCCGAGCACTGAGCACCCAGCACCCCGAGCACTGAGCACCCAGCACCCCGAGCACTGAGCACCCAGCACCCTGAGTACAGAGCACCCAGCTCCCTGAGTACTGAGCACCCAGCACCCTGAGCACCGAGCACCCAGCACCCTGAGCACTGAGCACCCAGCACCCTGAGCACTGAGCACCCAGCACCCTGAGCACTGAGCACCCAGCACCCTGAGTACTGAGCACTGAGCACCCAGCACCCCGAGCACTGCTCACCCAGCACCCTGAGTACTAAGCACCCAGCACCCTGAGTACTGAGCACCGAGCACCCCGAGCACTGAGCACCCAGCACCCGGAGCACTGAGCACCCAGCACCCCGAGCACTGAGCACCCAGCTCCCCGAGCACTGAGCACCCAGCACCCCGAGCACTGAGCACTGAGCACCCTGCGTACTGAGCACTGAGCACCCTGAGTACTGAGCACTGAGCACCCTGAGTACTGAGCACCCAGCACACCGAGTACTGAGCACCCAGCACCCTGAGTACTGAGCACCCAGCACCCGGAGCACTGAGCACCGAGCACCCCGAGCACTGAGCACCCAGCACCCTGAGTACTGAGCACCCAGCACCCCGAGCACTGAGCACCCAGCACTCTGAGTACTGAGCACCGAGCACCCTGAGTACTGAGCACCCAGCACCCTGAGTACCGAGCACCCAGCGTACTGAGCACCGAGCACCCAGCACCCTGAGTACTGAGCACCCAGCACCCTGAGCACTGAGCACCCAGCACCCTGAGTACTGAGCACTGAGCACCCTGAGTACTGAGCACCGAGCACCCCGAGCACTGAGCACCCAGCACACCGAGCACCGAGCACCCAGCACCCTGAGCACTGAGCACCCAGCACCCTGAGTACTGAGCACCCAACGTACTGAGCACCGAGCACCCTGAGCACTGAGCACACAGCACCCTGAGTACTGAGCACCCAGCAACCTGAGCAATGAGCACCCTGAGTACTGAGCACCCAGCACATTAAGCACTGAGCACCGAGCATCCCGAGCACTGAGCACCCAGCACCCGGAGTACTTAGCACCCAGCACCCTGAGTACTAAGCACCTAGCACCCTGAGTACTGAGCACCCAGCACCCTGAGCACTGAACACACAGCACCCTGAGTACTGAGCACCCGGAGCACTGAGCACCCAGCACCCTGAGTACTGAGCAGCGAGCACCCCGAGCACTGAGCACCCAGCACCCCGAGCACTGAGCACCCAGCACCCCGAGCACTGAGCACCCAGCACCCTGAGTACTGAGCACCCAGCACCCTGAGTACTGAGCACCCAGCACCCCGAGCACTGAGTACCCAGCACCCTGAGCACTGAGCACCCAGCACCCTGAGCACTGAGCACCCAGCACCCTGAGCACTGAGCACCCAGCACCCTGAGCACTGAGCACCCAGCACCCTGAGAACTGAGCAGCCAACATAATGAGCAGCGAGCACCCTGAGCACTGAGCACGCAGCACCCTGAGTACTGAGCTCCGAGCACCCCGAGCACTGAGCACATAGCACCCTGAGTACTGAGCACCCAGCACCCTCAGCAATGAGCACCCTGAGTACTGAGCAACGAGCACCCCGAGCACTGAGCACCCAGCACCCCGAGCACTGAGCACCCAGAACCCTGAGCACTGAGGACCGAGCACCCTGAGTACTAAGCACCCAGCACCCTGAGTACTGAGCACCCAGCAGCCTGAGCAATGAGCACCCTGAGTACTGAGCACCCAGCACCCTGATCACTGAGCACCCAGCACTCTGAGCACTGAGCACCCAGCACCTTGAGTACTGAGCACCGAGCACCCCGAGCACTGAGCACCCAGCACCCTGAGTACTGAGCACCCAGCACCCTGAGCACTGAGCACCCAGCACCCTGAGCACTGAGCACCCAGCACCCCGAGCACTGATCAACCAGCACCCTGAGTACTGAGCACCCAGCACCCTGAGCACTGAGCACCTAGCACCCTGAGTACTGAGCACCCAGCACCCTGAGTACTGAGCAACCAGCACCCTGAGCACTGAGCACTGAGCACCCAGCACCCTGAGCACTGAGCACTGAGCACCCAGCACCCTGAGCACTGAGCACCCAGCACCCTGAGCACTGAGCACCCTGAGGACTGAGCACCCAGCACCCTGAGCACTGAGCACCCAGCACCCTGAGTACTGAGCACCGATCACCCTGAGCACTGAGCACCCAGCACCCTGAGCACTGAGCACCCAGCACCCTGAGTACTGAGCACGCAGCACCCTGAGCACTGAGCACCCAGCACCCCGAGCACTGAGGACCCAGCACCCCGAGCACTGAGCACCCAGCACCCCGAGCACTGAGTACCCAGCACCCTGATTACTGAGCACCCAGCACCCTGAGTACTCAGCACCCAGCACCCTGAGTACTGAGCAACCAGCACCCTGAGTACTGAGCACCCAGCACCCGAAGCACTGAGCACCCTGAGTACTGAGCACCCAGCACCCCAAGCACTGAGCACCCTGAGTACTGAGCACCCAGCACCCTGATTAATGAGCACCCAGCACCCTGAGCACTGAGCACCCAGCACCCTGAGTACTGAGCACCGAGCACCCCGAGTACTGAGCACCTAGCGTACTGAGCACCGAGCACCCAGCACCCTGAGTACTGAGCACCCAGCACCCTGAGCACTGAGCACCCAGCACCCTCAGTACTGAGCACCGAGCACGCCGAGTACTGAGCACCCAACACCCCGAGCACTGAGCACCCAGCACCCCAAGCACTGAGCACCCAGCACACCGAGCACTCAGCACCCAGCACCCCGAGCACTGAGCACCCAGCACACAGAGCACTGAGCACCCAGCACCCCGAGCACTGAGCACCCTGAGTACTGAGCACCCAGCACCCCAAGCACTGAGCACCCTGAGTACTGAGCACCCAGCACCCTGATTAATGAGCACCCAGCACCCCGAGCACTGAGAACCCAGCACCCTGTGTACTGAGCACCGAGCACCCTGAGGACTGAGCACACAGCACCCTGAGTACTGAGCACCCAGCGTACTGAGCACTGAGCACTGAGCACCCAGCACCCCGAGCACTGAGCACCCAGCACCCTGAGCACTGAGCAACCTGAGTACTGAGCACCCAGCACCCTGAGCACTGAGCACCCAGCACCCCGAGCCCTGAGCAACCAGCACCCAGAGCACTGAGCACTGAGCACACTGAGTACTGAGCACTGAGCACCCTGAGCACTGAGCACCGAGCACCCTGAGTACTGAGCACTGAGCACGCTGAGCACTGAGCACCCAGCACCCTGAGTACTGAGCACCCAGCACCCTGAGCACTGAGGACCGAGCACCCTGAGTACTAAGCACCCAGCACCCTGAGTACTGAGCACCCAGCACCCTGAGCACTGAGCACCCAGCACGCTGAGTACTGAGCACTGAGCACCCTGAGTACTCAGCACCAAGCACCCTGAGCACTGAGCACCCAGCACGCTGAGTACTGAGCACTGAGCACCCTGAGTACTGAGCACCGAGCACCCAGAGTACTGAGCACCCAGCACTCTGAACAATGAGCACGCAGCACCCTGAGCACTGAGCACCCAGCACCCCGAGCACTGAGCACCCAGCACCCCGAGCACTGAGCACCCTGCACCCCGAGCACTGAGCACTGAGCACCCTGCGTACTGAGCACTGAGGACCCTGAGTACTGAGCACCGAGCACCCTGAGTACTGAGCACCCAGCACATTGAGCACTGAGCACCCAGCACCCTGAGTACTGAGCACCCAGCGTACTGAGCACCGAGCACCCAGCACCCTCAGTACTGAGCACACAGCACCCTGAGCACTGAGCACCCAGCACCCTGAGTAATGAGCACTGAGCACCCTGAGTACTGAGCACCGAGCACCCCGAGCACTGAGCACCCAGCACCCCGAGCACCGAGCACCCAGCACCCTGAGCACTGAGCACCCAGCACTCTGAGCACTGAGCACCCAGCACCCTGAGCACTGAGCACCCAGAACCCTGAGTACTGAGCACCCAACGTACTGAGCACCGAGCACCCTGAGCACTGAGCACCCAGCACCCTGAGTACTGAGCACCCAGCACCCTGAGCAATGAGCACCCTGAGTACTGAGCACCCAGCACATTGAGCACTGAGCACCGAGCACCCCGAGCACTGAGCACCCAGCACCCGGAGTACTGAGCACCCAGGACCCTGAGTACTAAGCACCGAGCACCCTGAGTACTGAGCACCCAGAACCCTGAGCACTGAACACACAGCACCCTGAGTACTGAGCACCCGGAGCACTGAGCACCCAGCACCCTGAGTACTGAGCAGCGAGCACCCCGAGCACTGAGCACCCAGCACCCCGAGCACTGAGCACCCAGCACCCTGAGCACTGAGCACCCAGCACCCTGAGTACTGAGCACCCAGCACCCTGAGTACTGAGCACCCAGCCCCCGAGCACTGAGTACCCAGCACCCTGAGCACTGAGCACCCAGCACCCTGAGCACTGAGCACCCAGCACCCTGAGCACTGAGCACCCAGCACCCTGAGGACTGAGCACTGAGCACCCAGCACCCCGAGCACTGAGCACCCAGCAACCTGAGTACTGAGCACTGAGCACCCAGCACCCCGAGCACTGAGCACCCAGCACCCTGAGCACTGAGCACCCAGCACCCGAGTACTGAGCACCCAGCACCCTGAGTACTGAGCACCCAGTACCCCGAGCACTGAGCACCCAGCACCCTGAGTACTGAGCACCCAGCACCCTGAGCACTGCGCACCCAGCACCCTGAGTACTGAGCATCCAGCACCCCGAGCACTGAGCAGCCAGCACCCTGAGTACTGAGCACTGAGCACCCAGCACCCCGAGCACTGAGCACCCAGCACCCTGAGCACTGAGCACCCCGAGCACTGAGCAGCCAGCACCCTGAGTACTGAGCACTGAGCACCCAGCACCCCGAGCACTGAGCACTCAGCACCCTGTGTACTGAGCACTGAGTAACTAGCACCCCGAGCACTGAGCACCCAGCACCCTGAGCACTGAGCACCCAGCACCCTGAGTACTGAGCATCCAGCACCCCGAGCACTAAGCACTCAGCACCCTGTGTACTGAGCACTGAGTACCCAGCACCCCGAGCACTGAGCACCCAGCACCCTGTGTACTGAGCACTGAGTAACCAGCACCCCGAGCACTGAGCACCCAGCACCCTGAGTACTGAGCACCCAGCACCCCGAGCACTGAGCACCCAGCACCCCGAGCACTGAGCACCCAGCACCCCGAGCACTGAGCACTGAGCACCCTGCGTACTGAGCACTGAGGACCCTGAGTACTGAGCACCGAGCACCCTGAGTACTGAGCAACCAGCACATTGAGCACTGAGCACCCAGCACCCTGAGTACTGAGCACCCAGCGTACTGAGCACCGAGCACCCAGCACCCTCAGTACTGAGCACACAGCACCCTGAGCACTGAGCACCCAGCACCCTGAGTAATGAGCACTGAGCACCCTGAGTACTGAGCACCGAGCACCCCGAGCACTGAGCACCCAGCACCCCGAGCACCGAGCACCCAGCACCCTGAGCACTGAGCACCCAGCACTCTGAGCACTGAGCACCCAGCACCCTGAGCACTGAGCACCCAGAACCCTGAGTACTGAGCACCCAACGTACTGAGCACCGAGCACCCTGAGCACTGAGCACCCAGCACCCTGAGTACTGAGCACCCAGCACCCTGAGCAATGAGCACCCTGAGTACTGAGCACCCAGCACATTGAGCACTGAGCACCGAGCACCCCGAGCACTGAGCACCCAGCACCCGGAGTACTGAGCACCCAGGACCCTGAGTACTAAGCACCGAGCACCCTGAGTACTGAGCACCCAGAACCCTGAGCACTGAACACACAGCACCCTGAGTACTGAGCACCCGGAGCACTGAGCACCCAGCACCCTGAGTACTGAGCAGCGAGCACCCCGAGCACTGAGCACCCAGCACCCCGAGCACTGAGCACCCAGCACCCTGAGCACTGAGCACCCAGCACCCTGAGTACTGAGCACCCAGCACCCTGAGTACTGAGCACCCAGCCCCCGAGCACTGAGTACCCAGCACCCTGAGCACTGAGCACCCAGCACCCTGAGCACTGAGCACCCAGCACCCTGAGCACTGAGCACCCAGCACCCTGAGGACTGAGCACTGAGCACCCAGCACCCCGAGCACTGAGCACCCAGCAACCTGAGTACTGAGCACTGAGCACCCAGCACCCCGAGCACTGAGCACCCAGCACCCTGAGCACTGAGCACCCAGCACCCGAGTACTGAGCACCCAGCACCCTGAGTACTGAGCACCCAGTACCCCGAGCACTGAGCACCCAGCACCCTGAGTACTGAGCACCCAGCACCCTGAGCACTGCGCACCCAGCACCCTGAGTACTGAGCATCCAGCACCCCGAGCACTGAGCAGCCAGCACCCTGAGTACTGAGCACTGAGCACCCAGCACCCCGAGCACTGAGCACCCAGCACCCTGAGCACTGAGCACCCCGAGCACTGAGCAGCCAGCACCCTGAGTACTGAGCACTGAGCACCCAGCACCCCGAGCACTGAGCACTCAGCACCCTGTGTACTGAGCACTGAGTAACTAGCACCCCGAGCACTGAGCACCCAGCACCCTGAGCACTGAGC
Organism: Microtus oregoni; assembly: GCF_018167655.1. Taxonomy (NCBI): domain Eukaryota; kingdom Metazoa; phylum Chordata; class Mammalia; order Rodentia; family Cricetidae; genus Microtus; species Microtus oregoni. The sequence continues at coordinate 84,389 of NW_024544568.1, forward strand.
ACCCAGCACCCTGAGTACTGAGCATCCAGCACCCCGAGCACTAAGCACTCAGCACCCTGTGTACTGAGCACTGAGGACCCAGCACCCCGAGCACTGAGCACCCAGCACCCTGTGTACTGAGCACTGAGTAACCAGCACCCCGAGCACTGAGCACCCAGCACCCTGAGTACTGAGCACCCAGCACCCCGAGCACTGAGCACCCAGCACCCCGAGCACTGAGCACCCAGCACCCCGAGCACTGAGCACCCAGCACCCGGAGTACTGAGCACCCAGGACCCTGAGTACTAAGCACCGAGCACCCTGAGTACTGAGCACCCAGAACCCTGAGCACTGAACACACAGCACCCTGAGTACTGAGCACCCGGAGCACTGAGCACCCAGCACCCTGAGTACTGAGCAGCGAGCACCCCGAGCACTGAGCACCCAGCACCCCGAGCACTGAGCACCCAGCACCCTGAGCACTGAGCACCCAGCACCCTGAGTACTGAGCACCCAGCACCCTGAGTACTGAGCACCCAGCCCCCGAGCACTGAGTACCCAGCACCCTGAGCACTGAGCACCCAGCACCCTGAGCACTGAGCACCCAGCACCCTGAGCACTGAGCACCCAGCACCCTGAGGACTGAGCACTGAGCACCCAGCACCCCGAGCACTGAGCACCCAGCAACCTGAGTACTGAGCACTGAGCACCCAGCACCCCGAGCACTGAGCACCCAGCACCCTGAGCACTGAGCACCCAGCACCCGAGTACTGAGCACCCAGCACCCTGAGTACTGAGCACCCAGTACCCCGAGCACTGAGCACCCAGCACCCTGAGTACTGAGCACCCAGCACCCTGAGCACTGCGCACCCAGCACCCTGAGTACTGAGCATCCAGCACCCCGAGCACTGAGCAGCCAGCACCCTGAGTACTGAGCACTGAGCACCCAGCACCCCGAGCACTGAGCACCCAGCACCCTGAGCACTGAGCACCCCGAGCACTGAGCAGCCAGCACCCTGAGTACTGAGCACTGAGCACCCAGCACCCCGAGCACTGAGCACTCAGCACCCTGTGTACTGAGCACTGAGTAACTAGCACCCCGAGCACTGAGCACCCAGCACCCTGAGCACTGAGCACCCAGCACCCTGAGTACTGAGCATCCAGCACCCCGAGCACTAAGCACTCAGCACCCTGTGTACTGAGCACTGAGGACCCAGCACCCCGAGCACTGAGCACCCAGCACCCTGTGTACTGAGCACTGAGTAACCAGCACCCCGAGCACTGAGCACCCAGCACCCTGAGTACTGAGCACCCAGCACCCTGAGCACTGAGCACCCAGCACCCCGAGCACTGAGCACCCAGCACCCAGAGCACTGATCACTGAGCACCCTGAGTACTGAGCACTGAGCACCCTGAGCACTGAGCACTGAGCACCCTGAGTACTGATCACTGAGCACCCTGAGCACTGAGCACCCAGCACCCTGAGTACTGAGCACCCAGCACCCTGAGCACTGAGGACCGAGCACCCTGAGTACTAAGCACCCAGCACCCTGAGTACTGAGCACCCAGCACCCTGAGCATTGAGCACCCAGCACGCTGAGTACTGAGCACTGAGCACCCTGAGTACTGAGCACCGAGCACCCTGAGCACTGAGCACCCAGCACGCTGAGTACTGTGCACTGAGCACCCTGAGTACTGAGCACCGAGCACCCTGAGTACTGAGCACCCAGCACCCGGAGTACTGAGCACCCAGCACCCTGAGCACTGAGCACCCAGCACCCCGAGCACTGAGCATCCAGCACCCAGAGCACTGAGCACTGAGCACCCTGAGTACTGAGCACTGAGCACCCTGAGCACTGAGCACCGAGCACCCTGAGTACTGATCACTGAGCACCCTGAGCACTAAGCACCCAGCACCCTGAGCACTGAGCACCCAGCACCCTGAGTACTGAGCACTGAGCACCCAGCACCCCGAGCACTGAGCACCCAGCGTACTGAGCACCGAGCACCCCGAGCAATGAGCACCCAGCACCCCGAGCACTGAGCACCCAGCACCCCGAGCACTGAGCACCCAGCACCCTGAGTACTAAGCACCTAGCACCCTGAGTACTGAGCACCCAGTACCCTGAGCACTGAACACACAGCACCCTGAGTACTGAGCACCCCGAGCACTGAGCACCCAGCACGCTGAGCAATGAGGACCCAGCACCATGAGTACTGAGCACCCAGCACCCTGAGCCCTGAGCACCCAGCACCCTGAGTACTGAGCACCCAGCACCCTGTGCACTGAGCACCCAGCACCCTGAGTACTGAGCATCCAGCACCCCGAGCACCGAGCACCGAGCACCCTGAGTACTGAGCACTGAGCACCCAGCACCCCGAGCACTGAGCACTCAGCACCCTGTGTACTGAGCACTGAGTACCCAGCACCCCGAGCACTGAGCACCCAGCACCCTGAGCACTGAGCAACCTGAGTACTGAGCACCCAGCACCCTGAGCACTGAGCACCCAGCACCCCGAGCCCTGAGCAACCAGCACCCAGAGCACTGAGCACTGAGCACCCTGAGTACTGAGCACTGAGCACACTGAGCACTGAGCACCGAGCACCCTGAGTACTGAGCATTGAGCACGCTGAGCACTGAGCACCCAGCACCCTGAGTACTGAGCACCCAGCACCCTGAGCACTGAGGACCGAGCACCCTGAGTACTAAGCACCCAGCACCCTGAGTACTGAGCACCCAGCAACCTGAGCACTGAGCACCCAGCACGCTGAGTACTGAGCACTGAGCACCCTGAGTACTGAGCACCAAGCACCCTGAGCACTGAGCACCAAGCACGCTGAGTACTGAGCACTGAGCACCCTGAGTACTGAGCACCGAGCACCCAGAGTACTGAGCACCCAGCACTTTGAGCACTGAGCATGCAGCACCCTGAGCACTGAGCACCCAGCACCCCGAGCACTGAGCACACAGCACCCCGAGCACTGAGCACCCAGCACCCCGAGCACTGAGCACTGAGCACCCTGCGTACTGAGCTCTGAGGACCCTGAGTACTGAGCACCGAGCACCCTGAGTACTGAGCACCCAGCACACCGAGTACTGAGCACCCAGCACCCTGAGTACTGTGAACCCAGCACAACGAGCACTGAGCACCGAGCACCCCGAGCACTGAGCACCCAACACCCTGAGTACTGAGCACCCAGCACCCCGAGCACTGAGCACCCAGCACCCTGAGTACTGAGCACCGAGCACCCTGAGTACTGAGCACCCAGCACCCTGAGTACAGAGCACCCAGCGTACTGAGCACCGAGCACCCAGCACCCTGAGTACTGAGCACCCAGCACCCTGAGCACTGAGCACCCAGCACCCTGAGTACTGAGCACTGAGCACCCTGAGTACTGAGCACCGAGCACCCCGAGCACTGAGCACCCAGCACCCCGAGCACCGAGCACCCAGCACCCTGAGCACTGAGCACCCAGCACCCTGAGCACTGAGCACCCAGCACCCTGAGCACTGGGCACCCAGCACCCTGAGTACTGAGCACCCAACGTACTGAGCACCGAGCACCCTGAGCACTGAGCACCCAGCACCCTGAGTCCTGAGCACCCAGCACCCTGAGCAATGAGCACCCTGAGTATTGAGCACCCAGCACATTGAGCACTGAGCACCGAGCACCCCGAGCACTGAGCACCCAGCACCCTGAGCACTGAGCACCCTGAGTACTGAGCACCCAGCACCCTGAGTACTGAGCATCCAGCACCCCGAGCACTGAGCACTCAGCACCCTGTGTACTGAGCACTGAGTAACCAGCACCCCGAGCACTGAGCACCCAGCACCCTGAGCACTGAGCACCCAGCACCCTGAGCACTGAGCACCCATCACCCTGAGTACTGAGCATCCAGCACCCCGAGCACTAAGCACTCAGCACCCTGTGTACTGAGCACTGAGTACCCAGAACCCCGAGCACTGAGCACCCAGCACCCTGTGTACTGAGCACTGAGTAACCAGCACCCCGAGCACTGAGCACCCAGCACCCTGAGTACTGAGCACCCAGCACCCTGAGCACTGAGCACCCAGCACCCCGAGCACTGAGCACCCAGCACCCAGAGCACTGAGCACTGAGCACCCTGAGTACTGAGCACCCAGCACCCTGAGCACTGAGCACCCAGCACCCTGAGTACTGAGCACCCAACGTACTGAGCACCGAGCACACTGAGCACTGAGCACCCAGCACCCTGAGCACTGAGCACCCAGCACCCTGAGCACTGAGCACCCAGCACCCTGAGTACTGAGCACCCAACGTACTGAGCACCGAGCACCCTGAGCACTGAGCACCCAGCACCCTGAGTACTGAGCACCCAGCACCCTGAGCAATGAGCACCCTGAGTACTGAGCACCCAGCACATTGAGCACTGAGCACCGAGCACTCCGAGCACTGAGCACCAAGAACCCGGAGTACTGAGCACCCAGGACCCTGAGTACTAAGCACCGAGCACCCTGAGTACTGAGCACCCAGCACCCTGAGCACTGAACACACAGCACCCTGAGTACTGAGCACCCGGAGCACTGAGCACCCAGCACCCTGAGTACTGAGCAGCGAGCACCCCGAGCACTGAGCACCCAGCACCCCGAGCACTGAGCACCCAGCACCCTGAGCACTGAGCACCCAGCACCCTGAGCACTGAGCACCCATCACCCTGAGTACTGAGCATCCAGCACCCCGAGCACTAAGCACTCAGCACCCTGTGTACTGAGCACTGAGTACCCAGAACCCCGAGCACTGAGCACCCAGCACCCTGAGTACTGAGCACCCAGCACCCTGAGCACTGAGCACCCAGCACCCCGAGCACTGAGCACCCAGCACCCAGAGCACTGAGCACTGAGCACCCTGAGTACTGAGCACCCAGCACCCTGAGCACTGAGCACCCAGCACCCTGAGTACTGAGCACCCAACGTACTGAGCACCGAGCACACTGAGCACTGAGCACCCAGCACCCTGAGCACTGAGCACCCAGCACCCTGAGCACTGAGCACCCAGCACCCTGAGTACTGAGCACCCAACGTACTGAGCACCGAGCACCCTGAGCACTGAGCACCCAGCACCCTGAGTACTGAGCACCCAGCACCCTGAGCAATGAGCACCCTGAGTACTGAGCACCCAGCACATTGAGCACTGAGCACCGAGCACCCCGAGCACTGAGCACCAAGAACCCGGAGTACTGAGCACCCAGGACCCTGAGTACTAAGCACCGAGCACCCTGAGTACTGAGCACCCAGCACCCTGAGCACTGAACACACAGCACCCTGAGTACTGAGCACCCGGAGCACTGAGCACCCAGCACCCTGAGTACTGAGCAGCGAGCACCCCGAGCACTGAGCACCCAGCACCCCGAGCACTGAGCACCCAGCACCCTGAGCACTGAGCACCCAGCACCCTGAGTACTGAGCACCCAGCACCCTGAGTACTGAGCACCCAGCACCCCGAGCACTGAGTACCCAGCACCCTGAGCACTGAGCACCCAGCACCCTGAGCACTGAGCACCCAGCACCCTGAGCACTGAGCACCCAGCACCCTGAGGACTGAGCACTGAGCACCCAGCACCCCGAGCACTGAGCACCCAGCAACCTGAGTACTGAGCACTGAGCACCCAGCACCCTGAGCACTGAGCACCGAGCACCCTGAGCACTGAGCACCCAGCACCCTGAGGACTGAGCACCCAGCACCCTGAGCACTGAGCACCGAGCACCCTGAGCACTGAGCACCGAGCACCCTGAGCAGTGAGCACCCAGCACCCTGAGCACTGAGCACCCAGCACCCTGAGCACTGAGCACCCAGCACCCCGAGCACTGAGCACCCAGCACCCTGAGCACTGCGCACCATGAGTACTGAGCACTGAGCACCCTGAGTACTGAGCACTGAGCACCCTGAGTACTGAGCACCCAGCACCCTGAGTTCTGAGCACCCAGCACCCTGAGCAATGAGCACCCTGAGTACTGAGCACCCAGCACCCTGAGCACTGAGCACCGAGCACCCCGAGCACTGAGCACCCAGCACCCGGAGTACTGAGCACCCAGCACCCTTAGTACTGAGCACCGAGCACCCTGAGTACTGAGCACCCAGTACCCTGAGCACTGAACACACAGCACCATGAGTACTGAGGACCCCGAGCACTGAGCACCCAGCACCCTGAGCACTGAGGACCCAGCACCCTGAGAACTGAGCACCCAGCACCCTGAGCACTGAGCACCCAGCACCCTGAGTACTGAGCACCCAGCACCCTGAGCACTGCGCACCCAGCACCCTGAGTACTGAGCATCCAGCACCCCGAGCACTGAGCAGCCAGCACCCTGAGTACTGAGCACTGAGCACCCAGCACCCCGAGCACTGAGCACCCAGCACCCTGAGCACTGAGCACCCTGAGTACTGAGCACCCAGCACCCTGAGTAATGAGCATCCAGCACCCCGAGCACTGAGCACTCAGCACCCTGTGTACTGAGCCCTGAGTAACTAGCACCCCGAGCACTGAGCACCCAGCACCCTGAGCACTGAGCACCCAGCACCCTGAGTACTGAGCATCCAGCACCCCGAGCACTAAGCACTCAGCACCCTGTGTACTGAGCACTGAGTACCCAGCACCCCGAGCACTGAGCACCCAGCACCCTGTGTACTGAGCACTGAGTAACCAGCACCCCGAGCACTGAGCACCCAGCACCCTGAGTACTGAGCACCCAGCACACTGAGCACTGAGCACCCAGCACCCCGAGCACTGAGCACCCAGCACCCAGAGCACTGAGCACTGAGCACCCTGAGTACTGAGCACTGAGCACCCTGAGCACTGAGCACCGAGCACCCTGAGTACTGATCACTGAGCACCCTGAGCACAGAGCACCCAGCACCCTGAGTACTGAGCACCCAGCACCCTGAGCACTGAGGACCGAGCACCCTGAGTACTAAGCACCCAGCACCCTGAGTACTGAGCACCCAGCACCCTGAGCATTGAGCACCCAGCACGCTGAGTACTGAGCACTGAGCACCCTGAGTACTGAGCACCGAGCACCTTGAGCACTGAGCACCCAGCACGCTGAGTACTGTGCACTGATCACCCTGAGTACTGTGCACTGAGCACCCTGAGTACTGAGCACCGAGCACCCTGTCTACTGAGCACCCCGAGCACTGAGCACCCAGCACGCTGAGCAATGAGGACCCAGCACCATGAGTACTGAGCACCCAGCACCCTGAGCCCTGAGCACCCAGCACCCTGAGTACTGAGCACCCAGCACCCTGAGCACTGAGCACCCAGCACCCTGAGTACTGAGCATCCAGCACCCCGAGCACCGAGCACCGAGCACCCTGAGTACTGAGCACTGAGCACCCAGCACCCCGAGCATTGAGCACTCAGCACCCTGTGTACTGAGCACTGAGTACCCAGCACCCCGAGCACTGAGCACCCAGCACCCTGAGCACTGAGCAACCTGAGTACTGAGCACCCAGCACCCTGAGAACTGAGCACCCAGCACCCCGAGCCCTGAGCAACCAGCACCCAGAGCACTGAGCACTGAGCACCCTGAGTAGTGAGCACTGAGCACACTGAGCACTGAGCACCGAGCACCCTGAGTACTGGGCACTGAGCACGCGGAGCACTGAGCACCCAGCACCCTGAGTACTGAGCACCCAGCACCCTGAGCACTGAGGACCGAGCACCCTGAGTACTAAGCACCCAGCACCCTGAGTACTGAGCACCCAGCAACCTGAGCACTGAGCACCGAGCACGCTGAGTACTGAGCACTGAGCACCCTGAGTACTGAGCACCGAGCACCCAGAGTACTGAGCACCCAGCACTCTGAGCACTGAGCACGCAGCACCCTGAGCACTGAGCACCCAGCACCCCGAGCACTGAGCACCCAGCACCCCGAGCACTGAGCACCCAGCACCCCGAGCACTGAGCACTGAGCACCCTGCGTACTGAGCACTGAGGACCCTGAGTACTGAGCACCGAGCACCCTCAGTACTGAGCACCCAGCACCCCGAGCACTGAGCACCGAGCACCCTGAGTACTGAGCACCCAGCACACCGAGTACTGAGCACCCAGCACCCTGAGTACTGAGCACCCAGCACCCCGAGCACTGAGCACCGAGCACCCCGAGCACTGAGCACCTAACACCCTGAGTACTGAGCACCCAGCACCCCGAGCACTGAGCACCCAGCACCCTGAGTACTGAGCACCGAGCACCCTGAGGACTGAGCACCCAGCACCCTGAGTACAGAGCACCCAGCGTACTGAGCACCGAGCACCGAGCACCCTGAGTACTGAGCACCCAGCACACCGAGTACTGAGCACCCAGCACCCTGAGCACTGCGCACCCAGCACCCTGAGTACTGAGCATCCAGCACCCCGAGCACTGAGCAGCCAGCACCCTGAGTACTGAGCACTGAGCACCCAGCACCCCGAGCACTGAGCACCCAGCACCCTGAGCACTGAGCACCCTGAGTACTGAGCACCCAGCACCCTGAGTAATGAGCATCCAGCACCCCGAGCACTGAGCACTCAGCACCCTGTGTACTGAGCCCTGAGTAACTAGCACCCCGAGCACTGAGCACCCAGCACCCTGAGCACTGAGCACCCAGCACCCTGAGTACTGAGCATCCAGCACCCCGAGCACTAAGCACTCAGCACCCTGTGTACTGAGCACTGAGTACCCAGCACCCCGAGCACTGAGCACCCAGCACCCTGTGTATTGAGCACTGAGTAACCAGCACCCCGAGCACTGAGCACCCAGCACCCTGAGTACTGAGCACCCAGCACACTGAGCACTGAGCACCCAGCACCCCGAGCACTGAGCACCCAGCACCCAGAGCACTGAGCACTGAGCACCCTGAGTACTGAGCACTGAGCACCCTGAGCACTGAGCACCGAGCACCCTGAGTACTGATCACTGAGCACCCTGAGCACTGAGCACCCAGCACACTGAGTACTGAGCACCCAGCACCCTGAGCACTGAGGAGCGAGCACCCTGATTACTAAGCACCCAGCACCCTGAGTACTGAGCTGCCAGCACCCTGAGCATTGAGCACCCAGCACGCTGAGTACTGAGCACTGAGCACCCTGAGTACTGAGCACCGAGCACCCTGAGCACTGAGCACCCAGCACGCTGAGTACTGTGCACTGAGCACCCTGAGTACTGAGCACCGAGCACCCTGAGTACTGAGCACCCAGCACCCGGAGTACTGAGCACCCAGCACCCTGAGCACTGAGCACCCAGCACCCCGAGCACTGAGCACCCAGCACCCAGAGCACTGAGCACTGAGCACCCTGAGTACTGAGCACTGAGCACCCTGAGCCCTGAGCACCGAGCACCCTGAGTACTGATCACTGAGCACCCTGAGCACAGAGCACCCAGCACCCTGAGTACTGAGCACCCAGCACCCTGAGCACTGAGGACTGAGCACCCTGAGTACTAAGCACCCAGCACCCTGAGTACTGAGCACCCAGCACCCTGAGCATTGAGCACATAGCACGCTGAGTACTGAGCACTGAGCACCCTGAGTACTGAGCACCGAGCAACTTGAGCACTGAGCACCCAGCACGCTGAGTACTGTGCACTGAGCACCCTGAGTACTGTGCACTGAGCACCCTGAGTACTGAGCACCGAGCACCCTGAGTACTGAGCACCCCGAGAACTGAGCACCCAGCACGCTGAGCAATGAGGACCCAGCACCATGAGTACTGAGCACCCAGCACCCTGAGCCCTGAGCACCCAGCACCCTGAGTACTGAGCACCCAGCACCCTGAGCACTGAGCACCCAGCACCCTGAGTACTGAGCATCCAGCACCCCGAGCACCGAGCACCCTGAGTACTGAGCACTGAGCACCCAGCACCCCGAGCACTGAGCATTCAGCACCCTGTGTACTGAGCACTGAGTACCCAGCACCCCGAGCACTGAGAACCCAGCACCCTGAGCACTGAGCAACCTGAGTACTGAGCACCCAGCACCCTGAGCACTGAGCACCCAGCACCCTGAGCCCTGAGCAACCAGCACCCAGAGCACTGAGCACTGAGCACCCTGAGTACTGAGCACTGAGCACACTGAGCACTGAGCACCGAGCACCCTGAGTACTGAGCACTGAGCACGCTGAGCACTGAGCACCCAGCACCCTGAGTACTGAGCACCCAGCACCCTGAGCACTGAGGACCGAGCACCCTGAGTACTAAGCACCCAGCACCCTGAATACTGAGCACCCAGCAACCTGAGCACTGAGCACCCAGCACGCTGAGTACTGAGCACTGAGCACCCTGAGTACTGAGCACCAAGCACCCTGAGCACTGAGCACCAAGCACGCTGAGTACTGAGCACTGAGCACCCTGAGTACTGAGCACCGAGCACCCAGAGTACTGAGCACCCAGCACTCTGAGCACTGAGCACGCAGCACCCTGAGCACTGAGCACGCAGCATCCCGAGCACTGAGCACCCAGCACCCCGAGCACTGAGCACCCAGCACCCCGAGCACTGAGCACTGAGCACCCTGCGTACTGAGCACTGAGGACCCTGAGTACTGAGCACCGAGGACCCTGAGTACTGAGCACCCAGCACCCCGAGCACTGAGCACCGAGCACCCTGAGTACTGAGCACCCAGCACACCGAGTACTGAGCACCCAGCACCCTGAGTACTGAGCACCCAGCACCCCGAGCACTGAGCACCGAGCACCCCGAGCACTGAGCACCCAACACCCTGAGTACTGAGCACCCAGCACCCCGAGCACTGAGCACCCAGCACCCTGAGTACTGAGCACCGAGCACCCTGAGTACTGAGCATCCAGCACCCTGAGTACAGAGCACCCAGCGTACTGAGCACCGAGCACCCAGCACCCTGAGTACTGAGCACCCAGCACCCCCTGAGCACTGAGCACCCAGCACCCTGAGTACTGAGCACTGAGCACCCTGAGTACTGAGCACTGAGCACCCCGAGCACTGAGAAGCCAGCACCCCGAGCACCGAGCACCCAGCACCCTGAGCACTGAGCACCCAGCACCCTGAGCCCTGAGCACCCAGCACCCTGAGCACTGGGCACCCAGCACCCTGAGTACTGAGCACCGAGCACCCTGAGCACTGAGCACCCAGCACCCTGAGTCCTGAGCACCCAGCACCCTGAGCAATGAGCACGGTGAGTATTGAGCACCCAGCACATTGAGCACTGAGCACCGAGCACCCCGAGCACTGAGCACCCAGCACCCTGAGCACTGAGCACCCTGAGTACTGAGCACCCAGCACCCTGAGTACTGAGCATCCAGCACCCCGAGCACTGAGCACTCAGCACCCTGTGTACTGAGCACTGAGTAACCAGCACCCCGAGCACTGAGCACCCAGCACCCTGAGCACTGAGCACCCAGCACCCCGAGCACTGAGCACCCAGCACCCTGAGCACTGAGCACCCAGCACCCGAGTACTGAGCACCCAGCACCCTGAGTACTGAGCACCCAGTACCCCGAGCACTGAGCACCCAGCACCCTGAGTACTGAGCACCCAGCACCCTGAGCACTGAGCACCGAGCACCCTGAGCACTGAGCACCCAGCACCCTGAGGTCTGAGCACCCAGCAACCCGAGCACTGAGCACCCAGCACCCTGAGCACTGAGCACCCTGAGTACTGAGCACTGAGCAACCTGCGTACTGAGCAATGAGCACCCTGAGTATTGAGCACCCAGCACACTGAGTACTGAGCACCCAGCAACCTGAGCACTGAGCACCGAGCACCCTGAGCACTGAGCACCCAGCACCCTGAGCACTGAGCACCCAGCACCCTGAGCACTGAGCACCCAGCACCCTGAATACTGAGTACCCTAAGTACTGAGCACCCAGCACCCTGAGCACTGAGCACCCAGCACCCCGAGCACTGAGCACATAGCACCCTGAGCACTGCGCACCATGAGTACTGAGCACTGAGCACCCTGAGTACTGAGCACTGAACACCCTGAGTACTGAGCACCCAGCACCCTGAGTACTGAGCACCCAGCACCCTGAGCAATGAGCACCCTGAGTACTGAGCACCCAGCACCCTGAGCACTGAGCACCGAGCACCCCGAGCACTGAGCACCCAGCACCCGGAGTACTAAGCACCGAGCACCCTGAGTACTGAGCACCCAGTACCCTGAGCACTGAACACACAGCACCCTGAGTACTGGGCACCCCGAGCACTGAGAACCCAGCACCCTGAGAACTGAGCACCCAGCACCCTGAGCACTGAGCACCCAGCACCCTGAGTACTGAGCACCCAGCACCCTGAGCACTGAGCACCCAGCACCCTGAGTACTGAGCATCCAGCACCCCGAGCACTGAGCAGCCAGCACCCTGAGTACTAAGCACCGAGCACCCTGAGTACTGAGCACCCAGCACCCTGAGCACTGAACACACAGCACCCTGAGTACTGAGCACCTCGAGCACTGACTACCACGCACCCTGAGTACTGAGCACCGAGCACCCCGAGCACTGAGCACCCAGCACCCCGAGCACTGAGCACCCAGCACCCTGAGCACTGAGCACCCAGTACCCTGAGTACAGAGCACCCAGAACCCTGAGTACTGAGCACCCAACACCCTGAGCACTGAGTACCCAGCACCCTGAGCACTGAGCACCCAACACCCTGAGCACTGAGCACCCAGCACCCTGAGCACTGAGCACCCAGCACCCTGAGTACTGAGCACTGAGCACCCAGCACCCCGAGCACTGCTCACCCAGCACCCTGAGTACTAAGCACCCAGCACCCTGAGTACTGAGCACCCAGCACCCTGCGTACTGAGCACCCAGCGTACTGAGCACCGAGCACCCCGAGCACTGAGCACCCAGCACCCCGAGCACTGAACACCCAGCACCCCGAGCACTGAGCACCCAGCACCCCGAGCACTGAGCACCCAGCACCCCGAGCACTGAGCACTGAGCACCCTGCATACTGAGCACTGAGCACCCTGAGTACTGAGCACCGAGCACCCTGAGTACTGAGCACCCAGCACAAAGAGTACTGAGCACCCAGCACCCTGAGTACTGAGCACCCAGCACCCGGAGCACTGAGCACCGAGCACCCCGAGCACTGAGCACCCAGCACCCTGAGTACTGAGCACCCAGCACCCCGAGCACTGAGCACCCAGCACCCTGAGTACTGAGCACCTAGCACTCTGAGTACTGAGCACCCAGCACCCGGAGTACTGAGCACCCAGCGTACTGAGCACCGAGCACCCAGCACCCTGAGTACTGAGCACCCAGCACCCTGAGCACTGAGCACCCAGCACCCTGAGTACTGAGCACTGAGCACCCTGAGTACTGAGCACCGAGCACCCCGAGCACTGAGCACCCAGCACACCGAGCACCGAGCACCCAGCACCCTGAGCACTGAGCACCCAGCACCCTGAGTACTGAGCACCCAACGTACTGAGCACCGAGCACCCTGAGCACTGAGCACCCAGCACCCTGAGTACTGAGCACCCAGCACCCTGAGCAATGAGCACCCTGAGTACTGAGCACCCAGCACATTGAGCACTGAGCACCGAGCATCCCCAGCACTGAGCACCCAGCACCCGGAGTACTGAGCACCCAGCACCCTGAGTACTAAGCACCTAGCACCCTGAGTACTGAGCACCCAGCACCCTGAGCACTGAAGACACAGCACCCTGAGTACTGCGCACCCGTAGCACTGAGCACCCAGCACCCTGAGTACTGAGCAGCGAGCACCCCGAGCACTGAGCACCCAGCACCCCGAGCACTGAGCACCCAGCACCCCGAGCACTGAGCACCCAGCACCCTGAGTACTGAGCACCCATCACCCTGAGTACTGAGCACCCAGCACCCTGAGCACTGAGCACCCAGCACCCTGAGAACTGAGCACCCAACGTAATGAGCACCGAGCACCCTGAGCACTGAGCACGCAGCACCCTGAGTACTGAGCACCCAGCACCCTGAGCAATGAGCACCCTGAGTACTGAGCACCCAGCACATTGAGCACTGAGCACCGAGCACCCCGAGCACTGAGCACCCAGCACCCTGAGTACTGAGCACCAAGCACCCCGAGTACTGATCACTGAGCACCCTGAGTACTGAGCACCCAGCACCCTGAGCACTGAGCACCCAGCACCCTGAGTACTGAGCACCCAGCACCCTGAGCACTGAGCACCCAGCACCCTGAGCACTGAGCACCCAGCACCCCGAGCACTCATCACCCAGCACCCTGAGTACTGAGCACCCAGCACCCTGAGCACTGAGCACCCAGCACCCTGAGTACTGAGCACCCAGCACCCTGAGTACTGAGCAACCAGCACCCTGAGCACTGAGCACTGAGCACCCAGCACCCTGAGCACTGAGCACTGAGCACCCAGCACCCTGAGCACTGAGCACCCAGCACCCTGAGCACTGAGCACCCTGAGTACTGAGCACCCAGCACCCTGAGCACTGAGCACCCAGCACCCTGAGTACTGAGCACCCAGCACCCTGAGCACTGAGCACCCAGCACCCTGAGCACTGAGCACCCAGCACCCCGAGCACTGATCACCCAGCACCCTGAGTACTGAGCACCCAGCACCCTGAGCACTGAGCACCCAGCACCCTGAGTACTGACCACCCAGCACCCTGAGTACTGAGCAACCAGCACCCTGAGCACTGAGCACTGAGCACCCAGCACCCTGAGCACTGAGCACTGAGCACCCAGCACCCTGAGCACTGAGCACCCAGCACCCTGAGCACTGAGCACCCTGAGGACTGAGCACCCAGCACCCTGAGCACTGAGCACCCAGCACCCTGAGCACTGAGCACTGAGCACCGATCACCCTGAGCACTGAGCACCCAGCACCCCGAGCACTGAGCACCCAGCACCCTGAGTACTGAGCACGCAGCACCCTGAGCACTGAGCACCCAGCACCCCGAGCACTGAGGACCCAGCACCCCGAGCACTGAGCACCCAGCACCCCGAGCACTGAGCACCAAGCACCCTGAGTACTGAGCACCCAGCACCCTGAGTACTCAGCACCCAGCACCCTGAGCACTGAGCAACCAGCACCCTGAGTACTGAGCACCCAGCACCCCAAGCACTGAGCACCCTGAGTACTGAGCACCCAGCACCCCAAGCACTGAGCACCCTGAGTACTGAGCACCCAGCACCCTGATTAATGAGCACCCAGCACCCCGAGCACTGAGCACCCAGCACCCTGAGTACTGAGCACCCAGCGTACTGAGCACCGAGCACCCAGCACCCTGAGTACTGAGCACCCAGCACACTGAGCACTGAGCACCCAGCACCCTGAGTACTGAGCACTGAGCACCCCAAGTACTGAGCACCCAGCACCCCGAGCACTGAGCACCCAGCACCCCGAGCACTGAGCAACCAGCACACCGAGCACTCAGCACCCAGCACCCCGAGCACTGAGCACCCAGCACACAGAGCACTGAGCACCCAGCACCCCGAGCACTGAGCACCCTGAGTACTGAGCACCCAGCACCCCAAGCATTGAGCACCCTGAGTACTGAGCACCCAACACCCTGATTAATGAGCACCCAGCACCCCGAGCACTGAGCACCCAGCACCCTGAGTACTGAGCACCGAGCACCCTGAGTACTGAGCACCCAGCACCCTGAGTACTGAGCACACAGCGTACTGAGCACTGAGCACCCAGCACCCTGAGCACTGAGCACTCAGCACCCCGAGCACTGAGCACCCAGCACACCGAGCACTCAGCACCCAGCACCCCGAGCACTGAGCACCCAGCACACCGAGCACTCAGCACCCTGCACCCTGAGCACTGAGCACCCAGCACCCTGATTACTGAGCACCCAGCACCCTGAGTACTGAGCACTGAGCACCCTGAGTACTGAGCACCGAGCAACCTGAGTACTGAGCACCCAGCACTCTGTGCACTGAGCACCCAGCACCCTGAGCACTGAGCACCCAGCACCCCAAGCACTGAGCACCCAGCACCCCGAGCACTGAGCACCCAGCACCCCGAGCACTGAGCACTGAGCACCCTGCGTACTGAGCACTGAGGACCCTGAGTACTGAGCACCGAGCACCCTGAGTACTGAGCACCCAGCACCCTGAGTACTGAGCACCCAGCGTATTGAGCACCGAGCACCCAGCACCCTGAGTACTGAGCACCCAGCACCCTGAGCACTGAGCACCCAGCACCCTGAGTACTCAGCACTGAGCACCCTGAGTACTGAGCACCGAGCACCCCGAGCACTGAGCACCCAGCACCCCGAGCACCGAGCACCCAGCACCCTGAGCACTGAGCAACCAGCACCCTGAGCACTGAGCACCCAGCACCCTGAGCACTGAGCACCCAGCACCCTGAGTACTGAGCACATAACGTACTGAGCACCGAGCACCCTGAGCACTGAGCACCCAGCACCCTGAGCAATGAGCACCCTGAATACTGAGCACCCAGCACATTGAGCACTGAGCACCGAGCACCCCGAGCACTGAGCACCCAGCACCCGGACTACTGAGCACCCAGCACCCTGAGTACTAAGCACCGAGCACCCTGAGTACTGAGCACCCAGCACCCTGAGCACTGAACACACAGCACCCTGAGTACGGAGCACCCGGAGCACTGAGCACCCAGCACCCTAAGTACTGAGCAGCGAGCACCCCGAGCACTGAGCACACAGCACCCTGAGCACTGAGCACCCAGCACCCCGAGCACTGAGCACCAAGCACCCTGAGTACTGAGCACCCAGCACCCTGAGTACTGAGCACCCAGCACCCCGAGCACTGAGTACCCAGCACCCTGAGCACTGAGCACCCAGCACCCTGAGCACTGAGCACCCAGCACCCTGAGCACTGAGCACCCAGCACCCTGAGTAATGAGCACTGAGCACCCAGCACCCCGAGCACTGAGCACCCAGCAACCTGAGTACTGAGCACTGAGCACCCAGCACCCCGAGCACTGAGCACCCAGCACCCTGAGCACTGAGCACCCAGCACCCGAGTACTGAGCACCCAGCACCCTGAGTACTGAGCACCCAGTACCACGAGAACTGAGCACCCAGCACCCTGAGTACTGAGCACCCAGCACCCTGAGCACTGAGCACCGAGCACCCTGACCACTGAGCACCCAGCACCCTGAGGACTGAGCACCCAGCACCCTGAGCACTGAGCACCCTGAGTACTGAGCACTGAGCACCCTGAGTACTGAGCAATGAGCACCCTGAGTATTGAGCACCCAGCACACTGAGTACTGAGTACCCAGAAACCTGAGCACTGAGCACCGAGCACCCTGAGCACTGAGCACCCAGCACCCTGAGCACTGAGCACCCAGCACCCTGAATACTGAGCACCCTGAGTACTGAGCACCCAGCACCCTGAGCACCGAGCACCCAGCACCCCGAGCACTGAGCACCCAGCACCCTGAGCACTGAGCACCCTGAGTACTGAGCACTGAGCACCCTGAGTACTGAGCACTGAGCACCCTGAGTACTGAGCACCCAGCACCCTGAGTACTGAGCACCCAGCACCCTGAGCAATGAGCACCCTGAGTACTGAGCACCCAGCACACTGAGCACTGAGCACCGAGCACCCCGAGCACTGAGCACCCAGCACCCGGAGTACTGAGCACCCAGCACCCTGAGTACTAAGCACCTAGCACCCTGAGTACTGAGCACCCAGTACCCTGAGCACTGAACACACAGCACCCTGAGTACTGAGCACCCCGAGCACTGAGCACCCAGCACGCTGAGCACTGAGGACCCAGCACCCTGAGTACTGAGCACCCAGCACCCTGAGCCATGAGCACCCAGCACCCTGAGTACTGAGCACCCAGCACCCAGAGCACTGAGCACCCAGCACCCTGAGTACTGAGCATCCAGCACCCCGAGCACCGAGCACCCTGAGTACTGAGCACTGAGCACCCAGCACCCCGAGCACTGAGCACTCAGCACCCTGTGTACTGAGCACTGAGTACCCAGCAACCCGAGCACTGAGCACCCAGCACCCTGAGCACTGAGCAACCTGAGTACTGAGCACCCAGCACCCCGAGCACTGAGCACCCAGCGCCCAGAGCACTGAGCACTGAGCACCCTGAGTACTGAGCACTGAGCACGCTGAGCACAGAGCCCCCAGCACCCTGAGTACTGAGAACCCAGCACCCTGAGCACTGAGGACCGAGCACCCTGAGTTCTAAGCACCCAGCACCCTGAGTACTGAGCACCCAGCACCCTGAGCACTGAGCACCCAGCACGCTGAGTACGGAGCACTGAGCACCCTGAGTACTGAGCACCAAGCTCCCTGAGCACTGAGCACCCAGCACGCTGAGTACTGAGTACTGAGCACCCTGAGTACTGAGCACCGAGCACCCTGAGTACTGAGCACCCAGCACTCTGAGCACTGAGCACCCAGCACCCTGAGCACTGAGCACCCAGCACCCCGAGCACTGAGCACCCAGCACCCCGAGCACTGAGCACCCAGCACCCCGAGCACTGAGCACTGAGCACCCTGCCTACTGAGCACTGAGGACCCTGAGTACTGAGCACCGAGCACCCTGAGTACTGAGCACCCAGCACCCCGAGCACTGAGCACCGAGCACCCTGAGTACTGAGCACCCAGCACACCGAGTACTGAGCACCCAGCACCCTGAGTACTGAGCACCAAGCACCCCGAGCACTGAGCACCGAGCACCCCGAGCACTGAGCACCCAGCACCCTGAGTATTGAGCACCCAGCACCCCGAGCACTGAGCACCCAGCACCCCGAGCACTGAGCACCCAGCACCCTGAGCACTGAGCACCCAGCACCCTGAGCACTGAGCACCCAGCACCCTGAGTACTGAGCACCCAGCGTACTGAGCACCGAGCACCCAGCACCCTGAGTACTGAGCACCCAGCACCCTGAGCACTGAGCACCCAGCACCCTGAGTACTGAGCACTGAGCACCCTGAGTACTGAGCACCGAGCACCCCGAGCACTGAGCACCCAGCACCCCGAGCACCGAGCACCCAGCACCCTGAGCACTGAGCACCCAGCACCCTGAGCACTGAGCACCCAGCACCCTGAGCACTGAGCACCCAGCACCCTGAGTACTGAGCACTGAGCACCCTGAGTACTGAGCACCGAGCACCCCGAGCACTGAGCACCCAGCACCCCGAGCACCGAGCACCCAGCACCCTGAGCACTGAGCACCCAGCACCCTGAGCACTGAGCACCCAGCACCCTGAGCACTGAGCACCCAGCACCCTGAGTACTGAGCACCCAGCACCCTGAGCAATGAGCACCCTGAGTACTGAGCACCCAGCACATTGAGCACTGAGCACCGAGCACCCCGAGCACTGAGCACCCAGCACCCGGAGTACTGAGCACCCAGCACCCTGAGTACTAAGCACCGAGCACCCTGAGTACTGAGCACCCAGCACCCTGAGCACTGAACACACAGCACCCTGAGTACTGAGCACCCGGAGCACTGAGCACCAAGCACCCTGAGTACTGAGCAGCGAGCACCCTGAGCACTGAGCACCCAGCACCCTGAGCACTGAGCACCCAGCACCCTGAATACTGAGCACCCTGAGTACTGAGCACCCAGCAACCTGAGCACTGAGCACCCTGAGTACTGAGCACTGAGCCCCCTGAGTACTGAGCACCCTGAGTACTGAGCACCCAGCACCCTGAGTACTGAGCACCCAGCACCCTGAGCAATGAGCACCCTGAGTACTGAGCACCCAGCACACTGAGCACTGAGCACCGAGCACCCCGAGCACTGAGCACCCAGCACCCAGAGTACTGAGCACCCAGCACCCTGAGTACTAAGCACCTAGCACCCTGAGTACTGAGCACCCAGTACCCTGAGCACTGAACACACAGCACCCTGAGTACTGAGCACCCCGAGCACTGAGCACCCAGCACGCTGAGCACTGAGTACCCAGCACCCTGAGTACTGAGCACGCAGCAACCTGAGCCCTGAGAACCCAGCACCCTGAGTACTGAGCACCCAGCACCCTGAGCACTGAGCACCCAGCACCCTGAGTACTGAGCACCCAGCACCCCGAGCACCGAGCACCGAGCACCCTGAGTACTGAGCACTGAGCACCCTGTGTACTGAGCACTGAGTACCCAGCACCCCGAGCACTGAGCACCCAGCACCCCGAGCACTGAGCACTGAGCACCCTGCGTACTGAGCACTGAGGACCCTGAGTACTGAGCACCGAGCACCCTGAGTACTGAGCACCCAACACCCCGAGCACTGAGCACCCAGCACCCTGAATACTGAGCACCCAGCACACCGAGTACTGAGCACCCAGCACCCTGAGTACTGAGCACCCAGCTCCCCGAGCACTGAGCACCGAGCACCCCGAGCACTGAGCACCCAGCACCCTGAGTACTGAGCACCCAGCACCCCGAGCACTGAGCACCCAGCACCCTGAGTACTGAGCACCGAGCACCCTGAGTACTGAGCACCCAGCACCCTGAGTACTGAGCACCCAGCGTACTGAGCACCGAGCACCCAGCACCCTGAGTACTGAGCACCCAGCACCCTGAGCACTGAGCACCCAGCACCCTGAGTACTGAGCACTGAGCACCCTGAGTACTGAGCACCGAGCACCCCGAGCACTGAGCACCGAGCACCCCGAGCACCGAGCACCCAGCACCCTGGGCACTGAGCACCCAGCACCCTGAGCACTGAGCACCCAGCACCCTGAGCACTGAGCACCCAGCACCCTGAGTACTGAGCACCCAACGTACTGAGCACCGAGCACCCTGAGCACTGAGCACCCAGCACCCTGAGTACTGAGCACCCAGCACCCTGAGCAATGAGCACCCTGAGTACTGAGCACCCAGCACATTGAGCACTGAGCACCGAGCACCCCGAGCACTGAGCACCCAGCACCCGGAGTACTGAGCACCCAGCACCCTGAGTACTAAGCACCGAGCACCCTGAGTACTGAGCACCCAGCACCCTGAGCACTGAACACACATCACCCTGAGTACTGAGCACCCGGAGCACTGAGCACCCAGCACCCTGAGTACTGAGCAGCGAGCACCCTGAGCACTGAGCACCCAGCACCCTGAGCACTGAGCACCCAGCACCCTGAATACTGAGCACCCTGAGTACTGAGCACTGAGCACCCTGAGTACTGAGCACTGAGCACCCTGAGTACTGAGCACCCAGCACCCTGAGTACTGAGCACCCAGCACCCTGAGCAATGAGCACCCTGAGTACTGAGCACCCAGCACACTGAGCACTGAGCACCGAGCACCCCGAGCACTGAGCACCCAGCACCCGGAGTACTGAGCACCCAGCACCCTGAGTACTAAGCACCTAGCACCCTGAGTACTGAGCACCCAGTACCCTGAGCACTGAACACACAGCACCCTGAGTACTGAGCACCCCGAGCAGTGAGCACCCAGCACGCTGAGCACTGAGTACCCAGCACCCTGAGTACTGAGCACCCAGCACCCTGAGCCCTGAGCACCCAGCACCCTGAGTACTGAGCACCCAGCACCCTGAGCACTGAACACACAGCACCCTGAGTACTGAGCACCCGGAGCACTGAGCACCCAGCACCCTGAGTACTGAGCAGCGAGCACCCTGAGCACTGAGCACCCAGCACCCTGAGCACTGAGCACCCAGCACCCTGAATACTGAGCACCCTGAGTACTGAGCACTGAGCACCCTGAGTACTGAGCACTGAGCACCCTGAGTACTGAGCACCCAGCACCCTGAGTACTGAGCACCCAGCACCCTGAGCAATGAGCACCCTGAGTACTGAGCACCCAGCACACTGAGCACTGAGCACCGAGCACCCCGAGCACTGAGCACCCAGCACCCGGAGTACTGAGCACCCAGCACCCTGAGTACTAAGCACCTAGCACCCTGAGTACTGAGCACCCAGTACCCTGAGCACTGAACACACAGCACCCTGAGTACTGAGCACCCCGAGCAGTGAGCACCCAGCACGCTGAGCACTGAGTACCCAGCACCCTGAGTACTGAGCACCCAGCACCCTGAGCCCTGAGCACCCAGCACCCTGAGTACTGAGCATCCAGCACCCCGAGCACCGCGCACCGAGCACCCTGAGTACTGAGCACTGAGCACCCAGCACCCCGAGCACTGAGCACTCAGCACCCTGTGTACTGAGCACTGAGTACCCAGCACCCCGAGCACTGAGCACCCAGCACCCCGAGCACTGAGCACTGAGCACCCTTCGTACTGAGCACTGAGGACCCTGAGTACTGAGCACCGAGCACCCTGAGGACTGAGCACCCAGCACCCCGAGCACTGAGCACCGAGCACCCTGAGTACTGAGCACCCAGCACACCGAGTACTGAGCAACCAGCACCCTGTGTACTGAGCACCCAGCACCCCGAGCACTGAGCACCGAGCACCCCGAGCACTGAGCACCCAGCACCCTGAGTACTGAGCACCCAGCACCCCGAGCACTGAGCACCCAGCACCCTGAGTTCTGAGCACCGAGCACCCTGAGTACTGAGCACCCAGCACCCTGAGTACTGAGCACCCAGCGTACTGAGCACCGAGCACCCAGCACCCTGAGTACTGAGCACCCAGCACCCTGAGCACTGAGCACCCAGCACCCCGAGCACTGAGCACCGAGCACCCCGAGCACCGAGCACAAAGCACCCTGAGCAATGAGCACCCAGCACCCTGAGCACGGAGCACCCAGCAACCTGAGCACTGAGCACCCAGCACCCTGAGTACTGAGCACCCAACGTACTGAGCACCGAGCAGCCTGAGCACTGAGCACCAAGCACCCTGAGTACTGAGCTCCCAGCACCCTGAGCAATGAGCACCCTGAGTACTAAGCACCCAGCACATTGAGCACTGAGCACCGAGCACCCCGAGCACTGAGCACCCAGCACCCGGAGTACTGAGCACCCAGCACCCTGAGTACTAAGCACCGAGCACCCTGAGTACTGAGCACCCAGCACCCTGAGCACTGAACACACAGCACCCTGAGTACTGAGCACCTGGAGCACTGAGCACCCAGCACCCTGAGTACTGAGCAGCGAGCACCCCGAGCACTGAGCACCCAGCACCCCGAGCACTGAGCACCCAGCACCCCGAGCACTGAGCACCCAGCACCCTGAGTACTGAGCACCCAGCACCCTGAGTACTGAGCACCCAGCACCCCGAGCACTGAGTACCCAGCACCCTGAGCACTGAGCACCCAGCACCCTGAGCACTGAGCACCCAGCACCCTGAGCACTGAGCACCCAGCACCCTGAGTAATGAGCACTGAGCACCCAGCACCCCGAGCACTGAGCACCCAGCAACCTGAGAACTGAGCACTGAGCACCCAGCACCCCGAGCACTGAGCACCCAGCACCCTGAGTACTGAGCACCCAGCACCCTGAGCACTGAGCACCGAGCACCCTGAGCACTGAGCACACAGCACCCTGAGGACTGAGCACCCAGCAACCCGAGCACTGAGCACCCAGCACCCTGAGCACTGAGCACCCTGAGTACTGAGCACTGAGCACCCTGAGTACTGAGCAATGAGCACCCTGAGTATTGAGCACCCAGCACACTGAGTACTGAGCACCTAGAAACCTGAGAACTGAGCACCGAGCACACTGAGCACTGAGCACCCAGCACCCTGAGCACTGAGCACCCAGCACCCTGAGCACTGAGCACCCAGCACCCTGAATACTGAGCACCCTGAGTACTGAGCACCCAGCACCCTGAGCACCGAGCACCCAGCACCCCGAGCACTGAGCACCCAGCACCCTGAGCACTGAGCACCCTGAGTACTGAGCACTGAGCACCCTGAGTACTGAGCACTGAGCACCCTGAGTACTGAGCACCCAGCACCCTGAGTACTGAGCACCCAGCACCCTGAGCAATGAGCACCCTGAGTACTGAGCACCCAGCACCCTGGGCACCGAGCACCCAGCACCCCGAGCACTGAGCACCCAGCACCCTGAGCACTGAGCACCCTGAGTACTGAGCACTGAGCACCCTGAGTACTTAGCACCCAGTACCCTGAGTACTGAGCACCCAGCACCCTGAGCAATGAGCACCCTGAGTACTGAGCACCCAGCACCCTGAGCACTGAGCACCGAGCACCCCGAGCACTGAGCACCCAGCACCTGGAGTACTGAGCACACAGCACCCTGAGTACTAAGCACCGAGCACCCTGAGTACTGAGCACCCAGGACCCTGAGCACTGAACACACAGCACCCTGAGTACTGAGCACCCCGAGCACTGAGCACCCAGCACCCTGAGCACTGAGGACCCAGCACCCTGAGAACTGAGCACCCAGCACCGTGAGCACTGAGCACCCAGCACACTGAGTACTGAGCACCCAGCACCCTGAGCACTGAGCACCCAGCACCCTGAGTACTGAGCATCCAGCACCCCGAGCACTGAGCAGCCAGCACCCTGAGTACTGAGCACTGAGCACCCAGCACCCCGAGCACTGAGCACCCAGCACCCTGAGCACTGAGAACCCTGAGTACTGAGCACCCAGCACCCTGAGTACTGAGCATCCAGCATCCCGAGCACTGAGCACTCAGCACCCTGTGTACTGAGCACTGAGTAACCAGCACCCCGAGCACTGAGCACCCAGCACCCTGAGCACTGAGCACCCAGCACCCTGAGTACTGAGCATCCAGCACCCCGAGCACTAAGCACTCAGCACCCTGTGTACTGAGCACTGAGTACCCAGCACCCCGAGCACTGAGCACCCAGCACCCTGTGTACTGAGCACTGAGTAACCAGCACCCCGAGCACTGAGCACCCAGCACCCTGAGTACTGAGCACCCAGCACCCCGAGCACTG
This sequence comes from Microtus oregoni, assembly GCF_018167655.1. Lineage (NCBI taxonomy): Eukaryota > Metazoa > Chordata > Mammalia > Rodentia > Cricetidae > Microtus > Microtus oregoni. The sequence goes on from NW_024544568.1 coordinate 109,124, forward strand.
AGCACCCAGCACCCAGAGCACTGAGCACTGAGCACCCTGAGTACTGAGCACTGAGCACCCTGAGCACTGAGCACCGAGCACCCTGAGTACTGATCACTGAGCACCCTGAGCACTGAGCACCCAGCACCCTGAGTACTGAGCACCCAGCACCCTGAGCACTGAGCACCCAGCACCCTGAGTACTGAGCACCCAGCACCCTGAGCACTGAGCACCGAGCACCCTGAGCACTGAGCACCCAGCACGCTGAGTACTGAGCACTGAGCACACTGAGTACTGAGCACCGAGCACCCTGAGTACTGAGCACCCAGCACCCGGAGTACTGAGCACCCAGCACCCTGAGTACTAAGCACCGAGCACCCTGAGTACTGAGCACCCAGCACCCTGAGCACTGAACACACAGCACCCTGAGTACTGAGCACCTCGAGCACTGAGCACCCAGCACCCTGAGTACTGAGCACCGAGCACCCCGAGCACTGAGCACCCAGCACCGCGAGCACTGAGCACCCAGCACCCCGAGCACTGAGCACCGAGCACCCTGAGTACTGAGCACCCAGCACCCTGTGTACTGAGCACCCAGCACCCTGAGCACTGAGTACCCAGCACCCTGAGCACTGAGCACCCTGAGTACTGAGCACTGAGCACCCTGAGTACTGAGCACTGAGCACCCTGAGTACTGAGCACCCAGCACCCTGAGTACTGAGCACCCAGCACCCTGAGCAATGAGCACCCTGAGTACTGAGCACCCAGCACCCTGAGCACGGAGCACCCAGCACCCCGAGCACTGAGCACCCAGCACCCTGAGCACTGAGCACCCTGAGTACTGAGCACTGAGCACCCTGAGTACTTAGCACCCAGTACCCTGAGTACTGAGCACCCAGCACCCTGAGCAATGAGCACCCTGAGTACTGAGCACCCAGCACCCTGAGCACTGAGGACCGAGCACCCCGAGCACTGAACACCCAGCACCTGGAGTACTGAGCACACAGCACCCTGAGTACTAAGCACCGAGCACCCTGAGTACTGAGCACCCAGGACCCTGAGCACTGAACACACAGCACCCTGAGTACTGAGCACCCCGAGCACTGAGCACCCAGCACCCTGAGCACTGAGGACCCAGCACCCTGAGAACTGAGCACCCATCACCGTGAGCACTGAGCACCCAGCACACTGAGTACTGAGCACCCAGCACCCTGAGCACTGAGCACCCAGCACAGTGAGTACTGAGCATCCAGCACCCCGAGCACTGAGCAGCCAGCACCCTGAGTACTGAGCACTGAGCACCCAGCACCCCAAGCACTGAGCACCCAGCACCCTGAGCACTGAGAACCCTGAGTACTGAGCACCCAGCACCCTGAGTACTGAGCATCCAGCACCCCGAGCACTGAGCACTCAGCACCCTGTGTACTGAGCACTGAGTAACCAGCACCCCGAGCACTGAGCACCCAGCACCCTGAGCACTGAGCACCCAGCACCCTGAGTACTGAGCATCCAGCACCCCGAGCACTAAGCACTCAGCACCCTGTGTACTGAGCACTGAGTACCCAGCACCCCGAGCACTGAGCACCCAGCACCCTGTGTACTGAGCACTGAGTAACCAACACCCCGAGCACTGAGCACCCAGCACCCTGAGTACTGAGCACCCAGCACCCCGAGCACTGAGCACCCAGCACCCAGAGCACTGAGCACTGAGCACCCTGAGTACTGAGCACTGAGCACCCTGAGCACTGAGCACCGAGCACCCTGAGTACTGATCACTGAGCACCCTGAGCACTGAGCACCCAGCACCCTGAGTACTGAGCACCCAGCACCCTGAGCACTGAGCACCCAGCACCCTGAGTACTGAGCACCCAGCACCCTGAGCACTGAGCACCGAGCACCCTGAGCACTGAGCACCCAGCACGCTGAGTACTGAGCACTGAGCACCCTGAGTACTGAGCACCGAGCACCCTGAGTACTGAGCACCCAGCACCCGGAGAACTGAGCACCCAGCACCCTGAGTACTAAGCACCGAGCACCCTGAGTACTGAGCACCCAGCACCCTGAGCACTGAACACACAGCACCCTGAGTACTGAGCACCTCGAGCACTGAGCACCCAGCACCCTGAGTACTGAGCACAGAGCACCCCGAGCACTGAGCACCCAGCACCGCGAGCACTGAGCACCCAGCACCCCGAGCACTGAGCACCGAGCACCCTGAGTACTGAGCACCCAGCACCCTGTGTACTGAGCACCCAGCACCCTGAGCACTGAGTACCCAGCACCCTGAGCACTGAGCACCCTGAGTACTGAGCACTGAGCACCCTGAGTACTGAGCACTGAGCACCCTGAGTACTGAGCACCCAGCACCCTGAGTACTGAGCACCCAGCACCCTGAGCAATGAGCACCCTGAGTACTGAGCACCCAGCACCCTGAGCACCGAGCACCCAGCACCCCGAGCACTGAGCACCCAGCACCCTGAGCACTGAGCACACTGAGTACTGAGCACTGAGCACCCTGAGTACTTAGCACCCAGTACCCTGAGTACTGAGCACCCAGCACCCTGAGCAATGAGCACCCTGAGTACTGAGCACCCAGCACCCTGAGCACTGAGCACCGAGCACCCCGAGCACTGAGCACCCAGCACCTGGAGTACTGAGCACACAGCACCCTGAGTTCTAAGCACCGAGCACCCTGAGTACTGAGCACCCAGGACCCTGAGCACTGAACACACAGCACCCTGAGTACTGAGCACCCCGAGCACTGAGCACCCAGCACCCTGAGCACTGAGGACCCAGCACCCTGAGAACTGAGCACCCAGCACCGTGAGCACTGAGCACCCAGCACACTGAGTACTGAGCACCCAGCACCCTGAGCACTGAGCACCCAGCACCCTGAGTACTGAGCATCCAGCACCCCGAGCACTGAGCAGCCAGCACCCTGAGTACTGAGCACTGAGCACCCCGAGCACTAAGCACTCAGCACCCTGTGTACTGAGCACTGAGTACCCAGCACCCCGAGCACTGAGCACCCAGCACCCTGTGTACTGAGCACTGAGCACCCAGCACCCTGAGTACTGAGCACCCAGCACCCCGAGCACTGAGCACCCAGCACCCAGAGCACTGAGCACTGAGCACCCTGAGTACTGAGCACTGAGCACCCTGAGCACTGAGCACCGAGCACCCTGAGTACTGATCACTGAGCACCCTGAGCACTGAGCACCCAGCACCCTGAGTACTGAGCACCCAGCACCCTGAGCACTGAGCACCGAGCACCCTGAGCACTGAGCACCCAGCACGCTGAGTACTGAGCACTGAGCACCCTGAGTACTGAGCACCGAGCACCCTGAGTACTGAGCACCCAGCACCCGGAGTACTGAGCACCCAGCACCCTGAGTACTAAGCACCGAGCACCCTGAGTACTGAGCACCCAGCACCCTGAGGACTGAGCACCCAGCACCCTGAGCACTGAGCACCCCGAGCACTGAGCACCCAGCACGCTGAGCACTGAGGACCCAGCACCCTGAGTACTGAGCACCCAGCACCCTGAGCCATGAGCACCCAGCACCCTGAGTACTGAGCACCCAGCACCCAGAGCACTGAGCACCCAGCACCCTGAGTACTGAGCATCCAGCACCCCGAGCACCGAGCACCCTGAGTACTGAGCACTGAGCACCCAGCACCCCGAGCACTGAGCACTCAGCACCCTGTGTACTGAGCACTGAGTACCCAGCAACCCGAGCACTGAGCACCCAGCACCCTGAGCACTGAGCAACCTGAGTACTGAGCACTGAGCACGCTGAGCACAGAGCCCCCAGCACCCTGAGTACTGAGAACCCAGCACCCTGAGCACTGAGGACCGAGCACCCTGAGTTCTAAGCACCCAGCACCCTGAGTACTGAGCACCCAGCACCCTGAGCACTGAGCACCCAGCACGCTGAGTACGGAGCACTGAGCACCCTGAGTACTGAGCACCAAGCACCCTGAGCACTGAGCACCCAGCACGCTGAGTACTGAGTACTGAGCACCCTGAGTACTGAGCACCGAGCACCCTGAGTACTGAGCACCCAGCACTCTGAGCACTGAGCACCCAGCACCCTGAGCACTGAGCACCCAGCACCCCGAGCACTGAGCACCCAGCACCCCGAGCACTGAGCACCCAGCACCCCGAGCACTGAGCACTGAGCACCCTGCCTACTGAGCACTGAGGACCCTGAGTACTGAGCACCGAGCACCCTGAGTACTGAGCACCCAGCACCCCGAGCACTGAGCACCGAGCACCCTGAGTACTGAGCACCCAGCACACCGAGTACTGAGCACCCAGCACCCTGAGTACTGAGCACCAAGCACCCCGAGCACTGAGCACCGAGCACCCCGAGCACTGAGCACCCAGCACCCTGAGTACTGAGCACCCAGCACCCCGAGCACTGAGCACCCAGCACCCCGAGCACTGAGCACCCAGCACCCTGAGCACTGAGCACCCAGCACCCTGAGCACTGAGCACCCAGCACCCTGAGTACTGAGCACCCAGCGTACTGAGCACCGAGCACCCAGCACCCTGAGTACTGAGCACCCAGCACCCTGAGCACTGAGCACCCAGCACCCTGAGTACTGAGCACTGAGCACCCTGAGTACTGAGCACCGAGCACCCCGAGCACTGAGCACCCAGCACCCCGAGCACCGAGCACCCAGCACCCTGAGCACTGAGCACCCAGCACCCTGAGCACTGAGCACCCAGCACCCTGAGCACTGAGCACCCAGCACCCTGAGTACTGAGCACTGAGCACCCTGAGTACTGAGCACCGAGCACCCCGAGCACTGAGCACCCAGCACCCCGAGCACCGAGCACCCAGCACCCTGAGCACTGAGCACCCAGCACCCTGAGCACTGAGCACCCAGCACCCTGAGCACTGAGCACCCAGCACCCTGAGTACTGAGCACCCAGCACCCTGAGCAATGAGCACCCTGAGTACTGAGCACCCAGCACATTGAGCACTGAGCACCGAGCACCCCGAGCACTGAGCACCCAGCACCCGGAGTACTGAGCACCCAGCACCCTGAGTACTAAGCACCGAGCACCCTGAGTACTGAGCACCCAGCACCCTGAGCACTGAACACACAGCACCCTGAGTACTGAGCACCCGGAGCACTGAGCACCCAGCACCCTGAGTACTGAGCAGCGAGCACCCTGAGCACTGAGCACCCAGCACCCTGAGCACTGAGCACCCAGCACCCTGAATACTGAGCACCCTGAGTACTGAGCACCCAGCAACCTGAGCACTGAGCACCCTGAGTACTGAGCACTGAGCCCCCTGAGTACTGAGCACCCTGAGTACTGAGCACCCAGCACCCTGAGTACTGAGCACCCAGCACCCTGAGCAATGAGCACCCTGAGTACTGAGCACCCAGCACACTGAGCACTGAGCACCGAGCACCCCGAGCACTGAGCACCCAGCACCCAGAGTACTGAGCACCCAGCACCCTGAGTACTAAGCACCTAGCACCCTGAGTACTGAGCACCCAGTACCCTGAGCACTGAACACACAGCACCCTGAGTACTGAGCACCCCGAGCACTGAGCACCCAGCACGCTGAGCACTGAGTACCCAGCACCCTGAGTACTGAGCACGCAGCACCCTGAGCCCTGAGAACCCAGCACCCTGAGTACTGAGCACCCAGCACCCTGAGCACTGAGCACCCAGCACCCTGAGTACTGAGCACCCAGCACCCCGAGCACCGAGCACCGAGCACCCTGAGTACTGAGCACTGAGCACCCTGTGTACTGAGCACTGAGTACCCAGCACCCCGAGCACTGAGCACCCAGCACCCCGAGCACTGAGCACTGAGCACCCTGCGTACTGAGCACTGAGGACCCTGAGTACTGAGCACCGAGCACCCTGAGTACTGAGCACCCAACACCCCGAGCACTGAGCACCCAGCACCCTGAATACTGAGCACCCAGCACACCGAGTACTGAGCACCCAGCACCCTGAGTACTGAGCACCCAGCACCCCGAGCACTGAGCACCGAGCACCCCGAGCACTGAGCACCCAGCACCCTGAGTACTGAGCACCCAGCACCCCGAGCACTGAGCACCCAGCACCCTGAGTACTGAGCACCGAGCACCCTGAGTACTGAGCACCCAGCACCCTGAGTACTGAGCACCCAGCGTACTGAGCACCGAGCACCCAGCACCCTGAGTACTGAGCACCCAGCACCCTGAGCACTGAGCACCCAGCACCCTGAGTACTGAGCACTGAGCACCCTGAGTACTGAGCACCGAGCACCCCGAGCACTGAGCACCGAGCACCCCGAGCACCGAGCACCCAGCACCCTGGGCACTGAGCACCCAGCACCCTGAGCACTGAGCACCCAGCACCCTGAGCACTGAGCACCCAGCACCCTGAGTACTGAGCACCCAACGTACTGAGCACCGAGCACCCTGAGCACTGAGCACCCAGCACCCTGAGTACTGAGCACCCAGCACCCTGAGCAATGAGCACCCTGAGTACTGAGCACCCAGCACATTGAGCACTGAGCACCGAGCACCCTGAGCACTGAGCACCCAGCACCCGGAGTACTGAGCACCCAGCACCCTGAGTACTAAGCACCGAGCACCCTGAGTACTGAGCACCCAGCACCCTGAGCACTGAACACACATCACCCTGAGTACTGAGCACCCGGAGCACTGAGCACCCAGCACCCTGAGTACTGAGCAGCGAGCACCCTGAGCACTGAGCACCCAGCACCCTGAGCACTGAGCACCCAGCACCCTGAATACTGAGCACCCTGAGTACTGAGCACTGAGCACCCTGAGTACTGAGCACTGAGCACCCTGAGTACTGAGCACCCAGCACCCTTAGTACTGAGCACCCAGCACCCTGAGCAATGAGCACCCTGAGTACTGAGCACCCAGCACACTGAGCACTGAGCACCGAGCACCCCGAGCACTGAGCACCCAGCACCCGGAGTACTGAGCACCCAGCACCCTGAGTACTAAGCACCTAGCACCCTGAGTACTGAGCACCCAGTACCCTGAGCACTGAACACACAGCACCCTGAGTACTGAGTACCCCGAGCAGTGAGCACCCAGCACGCTGAGCACTGAGTACCCAGCACCCTGAGTACTGAGCACCCAGCACCCTGAGCCCTGAGCACCCAGCACCCTGAGTACTGAGCACCCAGCACCCTGAGCACTGAACACACAGCACCCTGAGTACTGAGCACCCGGAGCACTGAGCACCCAGCACCCTGAGTACTGAGCAGCGAGCACCCTGAGCACTGAGCACCCAGCACCCTGAGCACTGAGCACCCAGCACCCTGAATACTGAGCACCCTGAGTACTGAGCACTGAGCACCCTGAGTACTGAGCACTGAGCACCCTGAGTACTGAGCACCCAGCACCCTGAGTACTGAGCACCCAGCACCCTGAGCAATGAGCACCCTGAGTACTGAGCACCCAGCACACTGAGCACTGAGCACCGAGCACCCCGAGCACTGAGCACCCAGCACCCGGAGTACTGAGCACCCAGCACCCTGAGTACTAAGCACCTAGCACCCTGAGTACTGAGCACCCAGTACCCTGAGCACTGAACACACAGCACCCTGAGTACTGAGCACCCCGAGCAGTGAGCACCCAGCACGCTGAGCACTGAGTACCCAGCACCCTGAGTACTGAGCACCCAGCACCCTGAGCCCTGAGCACCCAGCACCCTGAGTACTGAGCATCCAGCACCCCGAGCACCGCGCACCGAGCACCCTGAGTACTGAGCACTGAGCACCCAGCACCCCGAGCACTGAGCACTCAGCACCCTGTGTACTGAGCACTGAGTACCCAGCACCCCGAGCACTGAGCACCCAGCACCCCGAGCACTGAGCACTGAGCACCCTTCGTACTGAGCACTGAGGACCCTGAGTACTGAGCACCGAGCACCCTGAGGACTGAGCACCCAGCACCCCGAGCACTGAGCACCGAGCACCCTGAGTACTGAGCACCCAGCACACCGAGTACTGAGCAACCAGCACCCTGTGTACTGAGCACATAGCACCCCGAGCACTGAGCACCGAGCACCCCGAGCACTGAGCACCCAGCACCCTGAGTACTGAGCACCCAGCACCCCGAGCACTGAGCACCCAGCACCCTGAGTTCTGAGCACCGAGCACCCTGAGTACTGAGCACCCAGCACCCTGAGTACTGAGCACCCAGCGTACTGAGCACCGAGCACCCAGCACCCTGAGTACTGAGCACCCAGCACCCTGAGCACTGAGCACCCAGCACCCCGAGCACTGAGCACCGAGCACCCCGAGCACCGAGCACAAAGCACCCTGAGCAATGAGCACCCAGCACCCTGAGCACGGAGCACCCAGCAACCTGAGCACTGAGCACCCAGCACCCTGAGTACTGAGCACCCAACGTACTGAGCACCGAGCAGCCTGAGCACTGAGCACCAAGCACCCTGAGTACTGAGCTCCCAGCACCCTGAGCAATGAGCACCCTGAGTACTAAGCACCCAGCACATTGAGCACTGAGCACCGAGCACCCCAAGCACTGAGCACCCAGCACCCGGAGTACTGAGCACCCAGCACCCTGAGTACTAAGCACCGAGCACCCTGAGTACTGAGCACCCAGCACCCTGAGCACTGAACACACAGCACCCTGAGTACTGAGCACCTGGAGCACTGAGCACCCAGCACCCTGAGTACTGAGCAGCGAGCACCCCGAGCACTGAGCACCCAGCACCCCGAGCACTGAGCACCCAGCACCCCGAGCACTGAGCACCCAGCACCCTGAGTACTGAGCACCCAGCACCCTGAGTACTGAGCACCCAGCACCCCGAGCACTGAGTACCCAGCACCCTGAGCACTGAGCACCCAGCACCCTGAGCACTGAGCACCCAGCACCCTGAGCACTGAGCACCCAGCACCCTGAGTAATGAGCACTGAGCACCCAGCACCCCGAGCACTGAGCACCCAGCAACCTGAGAACTGAGCACTGAGCACCCAGCACCCCGAGCACTGAGCACCCAGCACCCTGAGTACTGAGCACCCAGCACCCTGAGCACTGAGCACCGAGCACCCTGAGCACTGAGCACACAGCACCCTGAGGACTGAGCACCCAGCAACCCGAGCACTGAGCACCCAGCACCCTGAGCACTGAGCACCCTGAGTACTGAGCACTGAGCACCCTGAGTACTGAGCAATGAGCACCCTGAGTATTGAGCACCCAGCACACTGAGTACTGAGCACCTAGAAACCTGAGAACTGAGCACCGAGCACACTGAGCACTGAGCACCCAGCACCCTGAGCACTGAGCACCCAGCACCCTGAGCACTGAGCACCCAGCACCCTGAATACTGAGCACCCTGAGTACTGAGCACCCAGCACCCTGAGCACCGAGCACCCAGCACCCCGAGCACTGAGCACCCAGCACCCTGAGCACTGAGCACCCTGAGTACTGAGCACTGAGCACCCTGAGTACTGAGCACTGAGCACCCTGAGTACTGAGCACCCAGCACCCTGAGTACTGAGCACCCAGCACCCTGAGCAATGAGCACCCTGAGTACTGAGCACCCAGCACCCTGGGCACCGAGCACCCAGCACCCCGAGCACTGAGCACCCAGCACCCTGAGCACTGAGCACCCTGAGTACTGAGCACTGAGCACCCTGAGTACTTAGCACCCAGTACCCTGAGTACTGAGCACCCAGCACCCTGAGCAATGAGCACCCTGAGTACTGAGCACCCAGCACCCTGAGCACTGAGCACCGAGCACCCCGAGCACTGAGCACCCAGCACCTGGAGTACTGAGAACACAGCACCCTGAGTACTAAGCACCGAGCACCCTGAGTACTGAGCACCCAGGACCCTGAGCACTGAACACACAGCACCCTGAGTACTGAGCACCCCGAGCACTGAGCACCCAGCACCCTGAGCACTGAGGACCCAGCACCCTGAGAACTGAGCACCCAGCACCGTGAGCACTGAGCACCCAGCACACTGAGTACTGAGCACCCAGCACCCTGTGTACTGAGCACTGAGTAACCAGCACCCCGAGCACTGAGCACCCAGCACCCTGAGTACTGAGCACCCAGCACCCTGAGCACTGAGCACCGAGCACCCTGAGCACTGAGCACCCAGCACGCTGAGTACTGAGCACTGAGCACCCTGAGCACTGAGCACCGAGCACCCTGAGTACTGATCACTGAGCACCCTGAGCACTGAGCACCGAGCACCCTGAGTACTGATCACTGAGCACCCTGAGCACTGAGCACCCAGCACCCTGAGTACTGAGCACCCAGCACCCTGAGCACTGAGCACCCAGCACCCTGAGTACTGAGCACCCAGCACCCTGAGCACTGAGCACCGAGCACCCTGAGCACTGAGCACCCAGCACGCTGAGTACTGAGCACTGAGCACACTGAGTACTGAGCACCGAGCACCCTGAGTACTGAGCACCCAGCACCCGGAGTACTGAGCACCCAGCACCCTGAGTACTAAGCACCGAGCACACTGAGTACTGAGCACCCAGCACCCTGAGCACTGAACACACAGCACCCTGAGTACTGAGCACCTCGAGCACTGAGCACCCAGCACCCTGAGTACTGAGCACCGAGCACCCCGAGCACTGAGCACCCAGCACCGCGAGCACTGAGCACCCAGCACCCCGAGCACTGAGCACCGAGCACCCTGAGTACTGAGCACCCAGCACCCTGTGTACTGAGCACCCAGCACCCTGAGCACTGAGTACCCAGCACCCTGAGCACTGAGCACCCTGAGTACTGAGCACTGAGCACCCTGAGTACTGAGCACTGAGCACCCTGAGTACTGAGCACCCAGCACCCTGAGTACTGAGCACCCAGCACCCTGAGCAATGAGCACCCTGAGTACTGAGCACCCAGCACCCTGAGCACCGAGCACCCAGCACCCCGAGCACTGAGCACCCAGCACCCTGAGCACTGAGCACCCTGAGTACTGAGCACTGAGCACCCTGAGTACTTAGCACCCAGTACCCTGAGTACTGAGCACCCAGCACCCTGAGCAATGAGCACCCTGAGTACTGAGCACCCAGCACCCTGAGCACTGAGGACCGAGCACCCCGAGCACTGAACACCCAGCACCTGGAGTACTGAGCACACAGCACCCTGAGTACTAAGCACCGAGCACCCTGAGTACTGAGCACCCAGGACCCTGAGCACTGAACACACAGCACCCTGAGTACTGAGCACCCCGAGCACTGAGCACCCAGCACCCTGAGCACTGAGGACCCAGCACCCTGAGAACTGAGCACCCATCACCGTGAGCACTGAGCACCCAGCACAATGAGTACTGAGCACCCAGCACCCTGAGCACTGAGCACCCAGCACAGTGAGTACTGAGCATCCAGCACCCCGAGCACTGAGCAGCCAGCACCCTGAGTACTGAGCACTGAGCACCCAGCACCCCGAGCACTGAGCACCCAGCACCCTGAGCACTGAGAACCCTGAGTACTGAGCACCCAGCACCCTGAGTACTGAGCATCCAGCACCCCGAGCACTGAGCACTCAGCACCCTGTGTACTGAGCACTGAGTAACCAGCACCCCGAGCACTGAGCACCCAGCACCCTGAGCACTGAGCACCCAGCACCCTGAGTACTGAGCATCCAGCACCCCGAGCACTAAGCACTCAGCACCCTGTGTACTGAGCACTGAGTACCCAGCACCCCGAGCACTGAGCACCCAGCACCCTGTGTACTGAGCACTGAGTAACCAACACCCCGAGCACTGAGCACCCAGCACCCTGAGTACTGAGCACCCAGCACCCCGAGCACTGAGCACCCAGCACCCAGAGCACTGAGCACTGAGCACCCTGAGTACTGAGCACTGAGCACCCTGAGCACTGAGCACCGAGCACCCTGAGTACTGATCACTGAGCACCCTGAGCACTGAGCACCCAGCACCCTGAGTACTGAGCACCCAGCACCCTGAGCACTGAGCACCCAGCACCCTGAGTACTGAGCACCCAGCACCCTGAGCACTGAGCACCGAGCACCCTGAGCACTGAGCACCCAGCACGCTGAGTACTGAGCACTGAGCACCCTGAGTACTGAGCACCGAGCACCCTGAGTACTGAGCACCCAGCACCCGGAGAACTGAGCACCCAGCACCCTGAGTACTAAGCACCGAGCACCCTGAGTACTGAGCACCCAGCACCCTGAGCACTGAACACACAGCACCCTGAGTACTGAGCACCTCGAGCACTGAGCACCCAGCACCCTGAGTACTGAGCACAGAGCACCCTGAGCCCTGAGCACCCAGCACCGCGAGCACTGAGCACCCAGCACCCCGAGCACTGAGCACCGAGCACCCTGAGTACTGAGCACCCAGCACCCTGTGTACTGAGCACCCAGCACCCTGAGCACTGAGTACCCAGCACCCTGAGCACTGAGCACCCTGAGTACTGAGCACTGAGCACCCTGAGTACTGAGCACTGAGCACCCTGAGTACTGAGCACCCAGCACCCTGAGTACTGAGCACCCAGCACCCTGAGCAATGAGCACCCTGAGTACTGAGCACCCAGCACCCTGAGCACCGAGCACCCAGCACCCCGAGCACTGAGCACCCAGCACCCTGAGCACTGAGCACACTGAGTACTGAGCACTGAGCACCCTGAGTACTTAGCACCCAGTACCCTGAGTACTGAGCACCCAGCACCCTGAGCAATGAGCACCCTGAGTACTGAGCACCCAGCACCCTGAGCACTGAGCACCGAGCACCCCGAGCACTGAGCACCCAGCACCTGGAGTACTGAGCACACAGCACCCTGAGTTCTAAGCACCGAGCACCCTGATTACTGAGCACCCAGGACCCTGAGCACTGAACACACAGCACCCTGAGTACTGAGCACCCCGAGCACTGAGCACCCAGCACCCTGAGCACTGAGGACCCAGCACCCTGAGAACTGAGCACCCAGCACGGTGAGCACTGAGCACCCAGCACACTGAGTACTGAGCACCCAGCACCCTGAGCACTGAGCACCCAGCACCCTGAGTACTGAGCATCCAGCACCCCGAGCACTGAGCAGCCAGCACCCTGAGTACTGAGCACTGAGCACCCAGCACCCCGAGCACTGAGCACCCAGCACCCCGAGCACTGAGCACCCAGCACCCTGAGCACTGAGCACCCAGCACCCTGAGTACTGAGCATCCAGCACCCCGAGCACTAAGCACTCAGCACCCTGTGTACTGAGCACTGAGTACCCAGCACCCCGAGCACTGAGCACCCAGCACCCTGTGTACTGAGCACTGAGCACCCAGCACCCTGAGTACTGAGCACCCAGCACCCCGAGCACTGAGCACCCAGCACCCAGAGCACTGAGCACTGAGCACCCTGAGTACTGAGCACTGAGCACCCTGAGCACTGAGCACCGAGCACCCTGAGTACTGATCACTGAGCACCCTGAGCACTGAGCACCCAGCACCCTGAGTACTGAGCACCCAGCACCCTGAGCACTGAGCACCGAGCACCCTGAGCACTGAGCACCCAGCACGCTGAGTACTGAGCACTGAGCACCCTGAGTACTGAGCACCGAGCACCCTGAGTACTGAGCACCCAGCACCCGGAGTACTGAGCACCCAGCACCCTGAGTACTAAGCACCGAGCACCCTGAGTACTGAGCACCCAGCACCCTGAGCACTGAACACACAGCACCCTGAGTACTGAGCACCTCGAGCACTGAGCACCCAGCACCCTGAGTACTGTGCACCGAGCACCCCGAGCACTGAGCACCCAGCACCGCGAACACTGAGCACCCAGCACCCCGAGCACTGAGCACCGAGCACCCTGAGTACTGAGCACCCAGCACCCTGTGTACTGAGCACCCAGCACCCTGAGCACTGAGTACCCAGCACCCTGAGCACTGAGCACCCTGAGTACTGAGCACTGAGCACCCTGAGTACTGAGCAGTGAGCACCCTGAGTACTGAGCACCCAGCACCCTGAGTACTGAGCACCCAGCACCCTGAGCAATGAGCACCCTGAGTACTGAGCACCCAGCACCCTGAGCACCGAGCACCCAGCACCCCGAGCACTGAGCACCCAGCACCCTGAGCACTGAGCACCCTGAGTACTGAGCACTGAGCACCCTGAGTACTTAGCACCCAGTACCCTGAGTACTGAGCACCCAGCACCCTGAGCAATGAGCACCCTGAGTACTGAGCACCCAGCACCCTGAGCACTGAGCACCGAGCACCCCGAGCACTGAACACCCAGCACCTGGAGTACTGAGCACACAGCACCCTGAGTACTAAGCACCGAGCACCCTGAGTACTGAGCACCCAGGACCCTGAGCACTGAACACACAGCACCCTGAGTACTGAGCACCCCGAGCACTGAGCACCCAGCACCCTGAGCACTGAGAACCCTGAGTACTGAGCACCCAGCACCCTGAGTACTGAGCATCCAGCACCCCGAGCACTGAGCACTCAGCACCCTGTGTACTGAGCACTGAGTAACCAGCACCCCGAGCACTGAGCACCCAGCACCCTGAGCACTGAGCACCCAGCACCCTGAGTACTGAGCATCCAGCACCCCGAGCACTAAGCACTCAGCACCCTGTGTACTGAGCACTGAGTACCCAGCACCCCGAGCACTGAGCACCCAGCACCCTGTGTACTGAGCACTGAGTAACCAGCACCCCGAGCACTGAGCACACAGCACCCTGAGTACTGAGCACCCAGCACCCCGAGCACTGAGCACCCAGCACCCAGAGCACTGAGCACTGAGCACCCTGAGTACTGAGCACTGAGCACCCTGAGCACTGAGCACCGAGCACCCTGAGTACTGATCACTGAGCACCCTGAGCACTGAGCACCCAGCACCCTGAGTACTGAGCACCCAGCACCCTGAGCACTGAGCACCCAGCACCCTGAGTACTGAGCACCCAGCACCCTGAGCACTGAGCACCGAGCACCCTGAGCACTGAGCACCCAGCACGCTGAGTACTGAGCACTGAGCACCCTGAGTACTGAGCACCGAGCACCCTGAGTACTGAGCACCCAGCACCCGGAGTACTGAGCACCCAGCACCCTGAGTACTAAGCACCGAGCACCCTGAGTACTGAGCACCCAGCACCCTGAGCACTGAACACACAGCACCCTGAGTACTGAGCACCTCGAGCACTGAGCACCCAGCACCCTGAGTACTGAGCACAGAGCACCCCGAGCACTGAGCACCCAGCACCGCGAGCACTGAGCACCCAGCACCCCGAGCACTGAGCACCGAGCACCCTGAGTACTGAGCACCCAGCACCCTGTGTACTGAGCACCCAGCACCCTGAGCACTGAGTACCCAGCACCCTGAGCACTGAGCACCCTGAGTACTGAGCACTGAGCACCCTGAGTACTGAGCACTGAGCACCCTGAGTACTGAGCACCCAGCACCCTGAGTACTGAGCACCCAGCACCCTGAGCAATGAGCACCCTGAGTACTGAGCACCCAGCACCCTGAGCACCGAGCACCCAGCACCCCGAGCACTGAGCACCCAGCACCCTGAGCACTGAGCACCCTGAGTACTGAGCACTGAGCACCCTGAGTACTTAGCACCCAGTACCCTGAGTACTGAGCACCCAGCACCCTGAGCAATGAGCACCCTGAGTACTGAGCACCCAGCACCCTGAGCACTGAGCACCGAGCACCCCGAGCACTGAGCACCCAGCACCTGGAGTACTGAGCAAACAGCACCCTGAGTACTAAGCACCGAGCACCCTGAGTACTGAGCACCCAGGACCCTGAGCACTGAACACACAGCACCCTGAGTACTGAGCACCCCGAGCACTGAGCACCCAGCACCCTGAGCACTGAGGACCCAGCACCCTGAGAACTGAGCACCCAGCACCGTGAGCACTGAGCACCCAGCACCCTGAGTACTGAGCATCCAGCACCCCGAGCACCGAGCAGCCAGCACCCTGAGTACTGAGCACTGAGCACCCAGCACCCCGAGCACTGAGCACCCAGCACCCCGAGCACTGAGCACCCAGCACCCTGAGCACTGAGCACCCAGCACCCTGAGTACTGAGAATCCAGCACCCCGAGCACTAAGCACTCAGCACCCTGTGTACTGAGCACTGAGTACCCAGCACCCCAAGCACTGAGCACCCAGCACCCTGTGTACTGAGCACTGAGCACCCAGCACCCTGAGTACTGAGCACCCAGCACCCCGAGCACTGAGCACCCAGCACCCAGAGCACTGAGCACTGAGCACCCTGAGTACTGAGCACTGAGCACCCTGAGCACTGAGCACCGAGCACCCTGAGTACTGATCACTGAGCACCCTGAGCACTGAGCACCCAGCACCCTGAGTACTGAGCACCCAGCACCCTGAGCACTGAGCACCGAGCACCCTGAGCACTGAGCACCCAGCACGCTGAGTACTGAGCACTGAGCACCCAGCACCCTGAGTACTGAGCACCCAGCACCCCGAGCACTGAGCACCCAGCACCCAGAGCACTGAGCACTGAGCACCCTGAGTACTGAGCACTGAGCACCCTGAGCACTGAGCACCGAGCACCCTGAGTACTGATCACTGAGCACCCTGAGCACTGAGCACCCAGCACCCTGAGTACTGAGCACCCAGCACCCTGAGCACTGAGCACCGAGCACCCTGAGCACTGAGCACCCAGCACGCTGAGTACTGAGCACCCAGCACCCCGAGCACTGAGCACCCAGCACCCAGAGCACTGAGCACTGAGCACCCTGAGTACTGAGCACTGAGCACCCTGAGCACTGAGCACCGAGCACCCTGAGTACTGATCACTGAGCACCCTGAGCACTGAGCACCCAGCACCCTGAGTACTGAGCACCCAGCACCCTGAGTACTGAGCACCCAGCACCCTGAGTACTGAGCACCCAGCACCCTGAGCACTGAGCACCGAGCACCCTGAGCACTGAGCACCCAGCACCCTGAGTACTGAGCACCCAGCACCCTGAGCACTGAGCACCCAGCACCCTGAGTACTGAGCACCCAGCACCCTGAGCACTGAGCACCCAGCACCCTGAGTACTGAGCACCCAGCACCCTGAGCACTGAGCACCGAGCACCCTGAGCACTGAGCACCCAGCACGCTGAGTACTGAGCACCGAGCACCCTGAGTACTGAGCACCGAGCACCCGGAGTACTGAGCACCCAGCACCCTGAGTACTAAGCACCGAGCAACCTGAGTACTGAGCACCCAGCACCCTGAGCACTGAACACACAGCACCCTGAGTACTGAGCACCTCGAGCACTGAGCACCCAGCACCCTGAGTACTGAGCACCGAGCACCCCGAGCACTGAGCACCCAGCACCGCGAGCACTGAGCACCCAGCACCCCGAGCACTGAGCACCGAGCACCCTGAGTACTGAGCACCCAGCACCCTGAGTACTGAGCACCCAGCACCCAGAGCACTGAGCACTGAGCACCCTGAGTACTGAGCACTGAGCACCCTGAGCACTGAGCACCGAGCACCCTGAGTACTGATCACTGAGCACCCTGAGCACTGAGAACCCAGCACACTGAGTACTGAGCACCGAGCACCCTGAGTACTGATCACTGAGCACCCTGAGCACTGAGAACCCAGCACCCTGAGCACTGAGCACCGAGCACCCTGAGTACTGATCACTGAGCACCCTGAGCACTGAGAACCCAGCACCCTGAGCACTGAGCACCGAGCACCCTGAGCACTGAGCACCCAGCACGCTGAGTACTGAGCACCCAGCACCCCGAGCACTGAGCACCCAGCACCCAGAGCACTGAGCACTGAGCACCCTGAGTACTGAGCACTGAGCACCCTGAGCACTGAGCACCGAGCACCCTGAGTACAGATCACTGAGCACCCTGAGCACTGAGCACCCAGCACCCTGAGTACTGAGCACCCAGCACCCTGAGCACTGAGCACCGAGCACCCTGAGCACTGAGCACCCAGCACGCTGAGTACTGAGCACCCAGCACCCCGAGCACTGAGCACCCAGCACCCAGAGCACTGAGCACTGAGCACCCTGAGTACTGAGCACTGAGCACCCTGAGCACTGAGCACCGAGCACCCTGAGTACTGATCACTGAGCACCCTGAGCACTGAGCACCCAGCACCCTGAGTACTGAGCACCCAGCACCCTGAGTACTGAGCACCTAGCACCCTGAGTACTGAGCACCCAGCACCCTGAGCACTGAGCACCGAGCACCCTGAGCACTGAGCACCCAGCACCCTGAGTACTGAGCACCCAGCACCCTGAGCACTGAGCACCCAGCACCCTGAGTACTGAGCACCCAGCACCCTGAGCACTGAGCACCCAGCACCCTGAGTACTGAGCACCCAGCACCCTGAGCACTGAGCACCGAGCACCCTGAGCACTGAGCACCGAGCACGCTGAGTACTGAGCACTGAGAACCCTGAGTACTGAGCACCGAGCACCCTGAGTACTGAGCACCCAGCACCCGGAGTACTGAGCACCCAGCACCCTGAGTACTAAGCACCGAGCAACCTGAGTACTGAGCACCCAGCACCCTGAGCACTGAACACACAGCACCCTGAGTACTGAGCACCTCGAGCACTGAGCACCCAGCACCCTGAGTACTGAGCACCGAGCACCCCGAGCACTGAGCACCCAGCACCGCGAGCACTGAGCACCCAGCACCCCGAGCACTGAGCACCGAGCACCCTGAGTACTGAGCACCCAGCACCCTGAGTACTGAGCACCCAGCACCCAGAGCACTGAGCACTGAGCACCCTGAGTACTGAGCACTGAGCACCCTGAGCACTGAGCACCGAGCACCCTGAGTACTGATCACTGAGCACCCTGAGCACTGAGCACCCAGCACCCTGAGTACTGAGCACCCAGCACCCTGAGTACTGAGCACCCAGCACCCAGAGTACTGAGCACCCAGCACCCTGAGCACTGAGCACCGAGCACCCTGAGCACTGAGCACCCAGCACCCTGAGTACTGAGCACCCAACACCCTGAGCACTGAGCACCCAGCACCCTGAGTACTGAGCACCCAGCACCCTGAGCACTGAGCATCCAGCACCCTGAGTACTGAGCACCCAGCACCCTGAGCACTGAGCACCGAGCACCCTGAGCACTGAGCACCCAGCACGCTGAGTACTGAGCACCCAGCACCCCGAGCACTGAGCACCCAGCACCCAGAGCACTGAGCACTGAGCACCCTGAGTACTAAGCACTGAGCACCCTGAGCACTGAGCACCGAGCACCCTGAGTACTGATCACTGAGCACCCTGAGCACTGAGCACCCAGCACCCTGAGTACTGAGCACCCAGCACCCTGAGCACTGAGCACCGAGCACCCTGAGCACTGAGCACCCAGCACGCTGAGTACTGAGCACCCAGCACCCCGAGCACTGAGCACCCAGCACCCAGAGCACTGAGCACTGAGCACCCTGAGTACTGAGCACTGAGCACCCTGAGCACTGAGCACCGAGCACCCTGAGTACTGATCACTGAGCACCCTGAGCACTGAGCACCCAGCACCCTGAGTACTGAGCACCCAGCACCCTGAGTACTGAGCACCCAGCACCCTGAGTACTGAGCACCCAGCACCCTGAGCACTGAGCACCGAGCACCCTGAGCACTGAGCACCCAGCACCCTGAGTACTGAGCACCCAGCACCCTGAGCACTGAGCACCCAGCACCCTGAGTACTGAGCACCCAGCACCCTGAGCACTGAGCACCCAGCACCCTGAGTACTGAGCACCCAGCACCCTGAGCACTGAGCACCGAGCACCCTGAGCACTGAGCACCCAGCACGCTGAGTACTGAGCACTGAGCACCCTGAGTACTGAGCACCGAGCACCCTGAGTACTGAGCACCCAGCACCCGGAGTACTGAGCACCCAGCACCCTGAGTACTAAGCACCGAGCAACCTGAGTACTGAGCACCCAGCACCCTGAGCACTGAACACACAGCACCCTGAGTACTGAGCACCTCGAGCACTGAGCACCCAGCACCCTGAGTACTGAGCACCGAGCACCCCGAGCACTGAGCACCCAGCACCGCGAGCACTGAGCACCCAGCACCCCGAGCACTGAGCACCGAGCACCCTGAGTACTGAGCACCCAGCACCCTGAGTACTGAGCACCCAGCATCCAGAGCACTGAGCACTGCGCACCCTGAGTACTGAGCACTGAGCACCCTGAGCACTGAGCACCGAGCACCCTGAGTACTGATCACTGAGCACCCTGAGCACTGAGCACCCAGCACCCTGAGTACTGAGCACCCAGCACCCTGAGTACTGAGCACCCAGCACCCTGAGTACTGAGCACCCAGCACCCTGAGCACTGAGCACCGAGCACCCTGAGCACTGAGCACCCAGCACCCTGAGTACTGAGCACCCAGCACCCTGAGCACTGAGCACCCAGCACCCTGAGTACTGAGCACCCAGCACCCTGAGCACTGAGCACCCAGCACCCTGAGTACTGAGCACCCAGCACCCTGAGCACTGAGCACCGAGCACCCTGAGCACTGAGCACCCAGCACGCTGAGTACTGAGCAATGAGCACCCTGAGTACTGAGCACCGAGCACCCTGAGTACTGAGCACCCAGCACCCGGAGTACTGAGCACCCAGCACCCTGAGTACTAAGCACCGAGCAACCTGAGTACTGAGCACCCAGCACCCTGAGCACTGAACACACAGCACCCTGAGTACTGAGCACCTCGAGCACTGAGCACCCAGCACCCTGAGTACTGAGCACCGAGCACCCCGAGCACTGAGCACCCAGCACCGCGAGCACTGAGCACCCAGCACCCCGAGCACTGAGCACTGAGCACCCTGAGTACTGAGCACCCAGCACCCTGTGTACTGAGCACCCAGCACCCTGAGCACTGAGTACCCAGCACCCTGAGCACTGAGCACCCTGAGTACTGAGCACTGAGCACCCTGAGTACTGAGCACTGAGCACCCTGAGTACTGAGCACCCAGCACCCTGAGTACTGAGCACCCAGCACCCTGAGCAATGAGCACCCTGAGTACTGAGCACCCAGCACCCTGAGCACCGAGCACCCAGCACCCCGAGCACTGAGCACCCAGCACCCTGAGCATTGAGCACCCTGAGTACTGAGCACTGAGCACCCTGAGTACTTAGCACCCAGTACCCTGAGTACTGAGCACCCAGCACCCTGAGCAATGAGCACCCTGAGTACTGAGCACCCAGCACCCTGAGCACTGAGCACCGAGCACCCCGAGCACTGAACACCCAGCACCTGGAGTACTGAGCACACAGCACCCTGAGTACTAAGCACCGAGCACCCTGAGTACTGAGCACCCAGGACCCTCAGCACTGAACACACAGCACCCTGAGTACTGAGCACCCCGAGCACTGAGCACCCAGCACCCTGAGCACTGAGGACCCAGCACCCTGAGAACTGAGCACCCATCACCGTGAGCACTGAGCACCCAGCACACTGAGTACTGAGCACCCAGCACCCTGAGCACTGAGCACCCAGCACCCTGAGTACTGAGCATCCAGCAACCCGAGCACTGAGCAGCCAGCACCCTGAGTACTGAGCACTGAGCACCCAGCACCCCGAGCACTGAGCACCCAGCACCCTGAGCACTGAGAACCCTGAGTACTGAGCACCCAGCACCCTGAGTACTGAGCATCCAGCACCCCGAGCACTGAGCACTCAGCACCCTGTGTACTGAGCACTGAGTAACCAGCACCCCGAGCACTGAGCACCCAGCACCCTGAGCACTGAGCACCCAGCACCCTGAGTACTGAGCATCCAGCACCCCCGAGCACTAAGCACTCAGCACCCTGTGTACTGAGCACTGAGTACCCAGCACCCCGAGAACTGAGCACCCAGCACCCTGTGTACTGAGCACTGAGTAACCAGCACCCCGAGCACTGAGCACCCAGCACCCTGAGTACTGAGCACCCAGCACCCCGAGCACTGAGCACCCAGCACCCAGAGCACTGAGCACTGAGCACCCTGAGTACTGAGCACTGAGCACCCTGAGCACTGAGCACCGAGCACCCTGAGTACTGATCACTGAGCACCCTGAGCACTGAGCACCCAGCACCCTGAGTACTGAGCACCCAGCACCCTGAGCACTGAGCACCCAGCACCCTGAGTACTGAGCACCCAGCACCCTGAGCACTGAGCACCGAGCACCCTGAGCACTGAGCACCCAGCACGCTGAGTACTGAGCACTGAGCACCCTGAGTACTGAGCACCGAGCACCCTGAGTACTGAGCACCCAGCACCCGGAGTACTGAGCACCGAGCACCCTGAGTACTAAGCACCGAGCACCCTGAGTACTGAGCACCCAGCACCCTGAGCACTGAACACACAGCACCCTGAGTACTGAGCACCTCGAGCACTGAGCACCCAGCACCCTGAGTACTGAGCACCGAGCACCCCGAGAACTGAGCACCCAGCACCGCGAGCACTGAGCACCCAGCACCCCGAGCACTGAGCACCGAGCACCCTGAGTACTGAGCACCCAGCACCCTGTGTACTGAGCACCCAGCACCCTGAGCACTGAGTACCCAGCACCCTGAGCACTGAGCACCCAGCACCCTGAGCACTGAGCACCCAGCACCCCGAGCACTGAGCACCCAGCACCCTGAGCACTGAGCACCCAGCACCCCGAGCACTGAGCACCCAGCACCCTGAGCACTGAGCACCCAGCACCATGAGTACTGAGCACTGAGCACCCAGCACCCCGAGCACTGAGCACCCAGCACCCTGAGTACTAAGCACCCAGCACCCTGAGTACTGAGCACCCAGCACCCTGAGTACTGAGCACCCAGTGTACTGAGCACCGATCACCCCGAGCACTGAGCACCCAGCACCCCGAGCACTGAGCACCCAGCACCCGAGCACTGAGCACCCAGCACCCTGAGTACTGAGCACTGAGCACCCTGAGTACTGAGCACCCAGCACCCTGATTACTGAGCACCCAGCGTACTGAGCACCGAGCACCCAGCACCCTGAGTACTGAGCACCCAGCACCCTGAGCACTGAGCACCCAGCACCCTGAGTACTGAGCACTGAGCACCCCGAGTACTGAGCACCGGGCACCCCGAGCACTAAGCACCCAGCACCCCGAGCAACGAGCACCCAGCACCCTGAGCACTGAGCACCCAGCACCCTGAGCACTGAGCACCCAGCACCCCGAGCACTGTTCACCCAGCACCCTGAGTACTGAGCACCCAGCACCCTGAGCACTGAGCACCCAGCACCCTCGGTACTGAGCAACCAGCACCCTGAGTACTGAGCAACCAGCACCCTGAGCACTGAGCACCCAGCACCCTG